>NW_027185764.1:4507055-4522498 GCF_028583685.1 Petaurus breviceps papuanus
GGTGGCTGAGGGGAACATTCAGGAGACCTGGGATCTTGTCTTGCCTGTGCCTCTAACTTTCTTTTTAACAAAGATTCATCTGGTTTTTGTTGATGCGTTTTGTTTTTACATAACATTTATTCCTAAATATGCCCTTTCTCCCTTCCCTACTCAAGTAAGCTATTCCCTATAACAAAGATTGAAAAAGAAAGAGAAAGAAAATTTTCAGCAAAACTAACCAAAATAATTATTATGTATGATGCATTATTACATACTATAGGTATATATATATGTATACATATACCTGTGTATATACACACACAGATGTGTGTGCATGTATGTGTATGTATCATGTCTATATGCATTATTACATACTATATGTATACATATATCTGTGTATACACACGTGGATGTGTGTGCATATGTGTGTATGTATCATGTCTATATGCATTATTACATACTATATGTATATATGCATGCATATATCTGTATATATACACACACAGATGTGTGTGCATGTATGTGTATGTATCATGTCTATATGCATTATTACATACTTATTGTCCGTCACTTCTTCACTGAAACATAGAAGGTACCTTTTCTTAAGACTTCTCTCAGATTTTTTGATCGTTATTATACCATATTCAACTTTTTTTTTGGTGTTTCCATTTGCTTCATTGTAGACATTGGGTATGTTCTTTTCCTGGTTTGACTTACTTTACTCTGCATCAGTTCATATAAGTCTTTTCATGCTGCTCTGAGTTTTTTATATTTGTCATTTCTTATGGCCCTGTCACTAATCTTCAATTTAATAAATATTTAGTGAATACCTCCCAGGTTTGAGATGCTGTGCTCCCACTGGGCTTACTAAGATAGAAACAAAAGCAAAATCATTTTACATTTTTCTGGAAAGGGAGGGGCAGAGATTGTTTCATTTTTGTTGTTTATATCTTTATTCCTAGCACAGTACCTTGTATTTGATTGTTGCTGTGGTTTACATTTTTAGTCTTGTGTCACTCTTTGTGACCCCATTTGGGGTTTTCTTGGGAAAGATACAAGGGTAGTTTGTTATTTCCTTCCTCAGATCATTTTACAGAATAGGAAACTGAGATAAACAGGGTTAAGTGACTTGCCCAGGGTCACATGGTATCTGAGGCTGGATTTGAATTCGGGTCTCCTTGACTCCAGGTTTGGCATTCTAACCACTGTGTTGGTGTATGGTAGGCATGTAATAGATTTTTTTTAATTGAGTTGTCTCCTCTTCAACTACACAGTAAGTTCTTTAAGGACATAAGCGTCTTTTCTATTTCCAACACTTCCTCACACACTTCCTTACTCAGAGAGGGCACTTTATATGTATGAAGGTCCTTCATAGATTCAATAAGGGCCCAGAGAAATAATAAACAGACAACGGTATTGAATATTCACTATGTACAGATTCTAGCTGTCCCTTCTACACCATCCGGGGGGCACAGTGCCCCTTCCCCAATCTGGAAAATATTACATATATAAATATATAATATGTTTTATGCATTTCTGAGTTTCTAAACTTTTTCTGTATCATCTGCTGGCCTTCATGTGTTGTCTGCAGCTTCTGCAAAACTCGCCCAAAATTCCCATTTAATTTCTTATGCTGACCTGAGATACAGAGAAACCATAAGGGGGAAAGTCATGATGTGGAAGGGATAACTTTGTGGAGAGAGCCCTACCATTATAAAGTTTATAATCTAGCAAAGTAGATAAAATTATCCATACATGGAAAAAAGTGAGGATATGAACAAATCAGTGTTGTTCAAAATGGTAGGTGGATTTTGCATCATTATGGTCCCTATCACAATATTTTCATTATAGCAAACAATATATTAGGCTTGTCCCAAGGTAGGAGAGAAGAAAGCTGACTCAGAACTTTAGGGAAGAGAGAAGGAAGACAGGACAGAAACCTCTGGAAGCATTAATGGGACCTGAGAAGCCATTCCCAGAATCCCCTCCATCCTGGCATTGGATATAATGTCTCTCCTGTAGCAGAAAGCAGCCTAGGCCTCGTTCTTGCTTACAGAATCAGAAGCGTGTTTTGCTGAACATTCTCTAATATCTGGATGCTCCCTGAGGAAGTCTTGCAATATTAAAGTTGCACGTCTGGCTTCTATTGTCCAGGCCTTAAGCCATGTCCTCCCTGCAGCACCACAGCACCAAAATGCTTCAAGGTTGGACAGCAGGACATGATCTAATGGTTAGTAGGAAGGGCTCTCAACTCCACTGGTTGGGAGGAATTTTGGGAGGCATTGGGGGCAGGGTGTCAGAGCAGGAGCCTGAACAAAGTGAAAATATTAAAAATCAAATGACAGTAAAATCACCTACATTTTGCTAGCCAGATGGTCCTTTAGGCATCTTTCTGAGCTAGAACTGAGCCCACGCTGAATGAAAGCATATTGCCTCCATACCCACAGAGCCTGAAATGTTGGCCCTTCAGAAATGAGCAGGCGGACAATTCATTAAATGACCAGACTCATCCTTTCTCTGAAATCTCTTCCTTACACTGGAGTGAAAACAGAACCCTCAACAATAAAAGCCTGCCTGGTTCCAGTTCAGTTTCCACCACCATTGGCAGGTTCCAAGCAGATGTATCAGAAACAAAGCCAGGTCCTAGCAATTAGGGCAACAAGTCAGATAAGGAGCTAGGCAGAAACAGGCTTCATTTGTCCCTCTCACCTCCACTGGTGATAGATGAGCTCATCTAAATGAGCAGGGAGCCACCAACCGAATCCTTCTAATAATAATAATAGCTAGCATTTCTTATAGCGCCTACTTTGTGCCAGGCCCTGTGCTAAGAATGTTACAAATATATCATTTAATCCTCACAACTATCCTGGAAAACATTATTATTATTATTATTATTGCCATTTTACAGTTGGGCAAAATGAGGCAAAGTTAAGTGACTTGCCCAGGGTGACAGCTAGTAAGCAACTGAGGCCAGATAAGAACTCAGGTCTTCAAGAATTCAGGCCCAGGGCTCTCTCCACTGAGCAACATGGAAAGATGATAGACCAGTGGGCCTTAACATCTGCACTGAGGCTATACCCTATGAACCCTAGGCATTGTCATCTGACCCATCATTGTTGGCCTTTGTTATCCACTCCACTGTTGAACACTAAGGGCTTCTCTGTCTGTCCCCCAGCTGAACCCTCCTTAATGAGCTCATCTTCCCATTAAAATGTGAGCTCCTTGAGAAAAGGGGCTATCTCATTTTTTTTCCTCAGCACATAGCAAGTATTTAAGAAATGTTTTTCCATTCCATTTCACTACCTATCTTGTAGGGCAGCTGTGAGCAAAGAGCTTTCTGAGTCATAAAATATTATTGTGAATAGTTATTTCCTATGCCTTCTATGCCTACATTTCTATGCCTTGATATCTATAGACACTAATATGACTCTTATCAGTGGAACAACAGAATGTCTTTCCAAGGAGAATTGAAATTAATTTTTTTAATCTAAATTTAGCAAATGCCACACAAAATGAGTGTTTCAATATATAAAATAGAATTTTTTAAAAAAGGATTATACATAAAACTGTAAATCTCTATTAGGTACAACTCACTTTTTTTAAAGTATGTAATAAAGTACTATGTTTTAAGAAGTATATAATAAATGAATTCAACATGTTACTTTCAAAGCTGTCCCTCTTATCTGTGTTTCCTTCTGGTCTTCCTTCTGATCACTTTGGTACATTTAAAAATGCTTTAGTATCCCTCTTTTCTTGTTCTTTTTTTGAGGAGGAGGCAACCCTATTTCTACCTCTCTTATCTCTCTAACTCCTCACCCGAACTGAAAAAAAAAAAAAAAAGAAGGCAGTCCTTGTAAAAAACAGACACAGTCAAACAAGACACATTTCCATATTGGCTGTGTACAAAAACGCATATCTTTTTCTCCACCATTGAATCTATCACCTCTCTGTCAGGAGGGGGATTAGCTTCACCTATCCATGATCATCTATAGATTAAAAAAACAAAACAAAAACTTTAAAATAATATTCTAAATAAATAATCAACTGTCACTGGATCAAACAATGGAATGATGTTCTGCATCAGCAGGCCAACAGACCATTGTGGCTCTGAATCCCAGCTACATATTCCATGGGTCACTGAGGACAGGGAGAAAGAACAGCGAAAGGACTGGGATGAAAGCATTTCTCCTTGCGCAGTCACAATTCAACCAGTTCAGCAAGACAGAGGGGACACTGAAATTTATATCCAATTGTCTTCTTCCTCCACCTCCTCCCTTTCTGCCTTTACTAGAAAATTGATGAGTGTAACCCAGAGATGGGAAAGGTGGAATGTTGGAGAGGAAGGTTTCCCAGTCTCTTAAACTTCTAAACTGGGCCAGCAACAGCTGACAATCAGCTGTTAATGAACAGAATGAAACCATGCTAATTAAAAGAATCATAAGGCCCTAGAAAATGAGACTTAGAAATAAATTAAAAAGGACCAATGCCAGCTGAAACTATTCTTCCCTAACATTGCAAATGATGACATTGCATTTTTGTCACTATTTAAGGCCAATCTTTAAGAATAATGTATGCACACACACACACACACACATGTGTGAATGTATTTTAAAGGTGGCCTGATAAAAATTTGCTAAGTGTCCTAACTGCCCAAACCAATTTCATATTTGCATTGGAGACTTATAACCTTTAGGAGAGATTTTGTGGGTACTTTTGCAACATTATCCAAATGGCCCAGTTTTATCCTGAAAAGCCTATATGAATTTTTAAAAAGTATATTAATAGTTCCTGGTAGCCCCCAGCAGTAAAGGCTCTATAGAAAGAGAGCTAGAAAACGTTATTTATAGTAGTGATAAAGTACTATGTTTAAAGCTGTAAAAATTTGGCAGCCAAGGTTTCAGTACAGAAGTAAATTTGTTTTATGCTCCTGACCAAGGAATAGCTGAAAAATTAAACAAACAGGAAAGACTGATCTGGATTTCAGAGATAAAATGTGATGATGATTCCCTGCTACAAGGTCCAATTATCACCTCTTCTATAGTGAAAGGCAAACTCAAGCCAAGAAGCTGGTGACAGCTTCAAGCCACTATGGTACATGTGGCTAATGGATCACTAAAGTCATTGCCTGACTATCTATCTTCTGTGCTCAAATACATGTGATAAGCCCCTCAGGACCCCAGCCTAGAAGTACCACAGTAAACTAGAAAATAGGGTGCAATTAACAGAATCCCTCATTCATAGGCTTCTGTATTGTTAGGGCTGAACAAGATCCAAGATCACCCAGACTAATTCCCTCATTTGGTGGAGGAAGAAATTGATTTGCTGAGAGCCTGTGCATTTGGTACATTAAAGCAGACTATCTACTTGGGAATTCTGGATCTGATTCAAGCTACTGTTCCTGTGAATTTGATCAAAAATCTCTTACAACCTGTAGTCAAATCCCTAGCAAGGCAGCCAAAGGATCAGCCAGTGATGTCAAAAATCCAGTGCGACTAGTCACTTACCAGAATTGGCCCTGCCAGCAACCAGACTGTTGGTGGCTGTTATCAAAGCCCCCATATAGAATATCAAGAGTTGCATTCATTCATATAGACTTGACACTAAAGCTCTGAGGGGCCAGGAGGTGGAGCCATGGTGCACAGAGGGCCAGGGTTGGAATCAGGAAGACTCATCTCCCTGAGTTCAAATCTAGCTGTGTGATCCTGGGCAAGTCACTTAACCCTGTTTGCTTCAGTTTCCTCATCTATAAAATGAGCCAGAGAAGGAAATGGGAAACCACTCCATTATCTTAGCCAAGAAAACCCCAAATGGGGTCACAAAAAGTTGGACACGACTGGAAACTACTGAACGACAAAAAAATTTCTGAACTCTGGGCTCCCAGTCTGTACTCTTAACTCTCCTAGGTGTCACTGCTTTCTAGTTGCCTCAGAGGAAGGGGCTGGTCATTTCTAAAGATGAAGCTTCGTATTAGAATGAAGAGAAAGGGCATTTCAAAGTACAATGTTGACATTGTATAGATGTATGTAGTAGGGAGTTTTTGGAAGGCTAACTGCTAATATCCTGATAATGCATCTCTCCCCAGAAAAGTCCAAGGCACTGTCTCTGCCACCTGCTCTCTGTGCAATGAGCAAGGCATTTCATTTCTCTGTGCCTCGGTTTCCCCTATTTTGAAAATGAAATCCATCTCTAAATCTGTGATCATAATTGATACTTGATAACATTTATTTACTTCCCAAATTCTTAGAATATAAAGTTTTTCATAGGAGGGTAAAGAATAAGAAACTTGAATATTTATGATGGTGATAATTAATAATAATAGCTAGAATTTATATTAAGGTCCAATGTTTACAAAATGTTTTATATAGGGGACAGCTAGGTGGCACAGTGAATAGAGCACCGGCCCTCACGTCAGGAGGACCCGAGTTCAAATCTGGCCTCAGACACTTAATATAAAAAACTAGCCATGTGAGCCTGGGCAAGTCACTTAACCCCAATTGCCCTACCTTCCCCCTCAAAAAAAAAAAAATGTTTTATATAGATCACTTTATTTGAGCCTCAGAGCAACCTTATCAGGAAAATTTTACAGATATGATTATTCTCATTTTATAAATTTTATAGATCCTCACTTTATAGATTTTAAAAACTGAGTCTTAGAGAGACTGACCAACTTATATTCAGTCCCCAACTAGGAAGCATCAAAAACCGAATTCAATCCAAGATCTTCCTGTTTCTGAGTCCAATGTTCCATAACCACCACGCCAAGTGGCTGCAGAAGTTTCTCATACTCATAAGATCATAGAATTTTAGAGCAGGAAGGGCCTTGAGTGCTCCTTCAGTCTACTTTCTAATGTACTTATGAGGTCAGTGAGTCCCAGAGAAATGATGGGTTCATGGATTCAAAAAGTGGTAAAGTCTGCATTAGAAGGTAGGTCTTCTGATTAATTCAGAGTTCTTTCCACCTCACCATTGATGTCTCCAGCTAAGTGGAATAGGGACTTAATTATACTGTATTGAGCATATAAAACTAATGTTGTTAAAAGAAATATGCTTGCAAATGGACAAAATAGGTACATTACATTCAACAGCTTTGAGACTCTGTGATTTCAGATGTATGAGAAATACCCTGATAAAAAGACTAAACAAATAGATTTGTCCAAAAAGGGGAAGACTTGTCAATGAAAACTGTTAGATATGTGGAGTAAATAGTCCATTATAAAAGATAATTACATGCTCTTACTAACTTGAACGCCTGATTGACTATAATGGGTAGTGAATCACAGGTGTTTCTAAATATATACCTAATTGTCGTTGTATTTCAAAATTTGCTTTTTCATCTTCCACAAGGTTGGCAAGGACCATTGGTGCTCTTCTGGGTTGTTATAGTAACCAAATCATACTCTTTTCTGCTTATTAGCCAAATACATAAGTTCTTTCAGCCCCGTCTGGGCCTTTGCTTCCCGATAAAACTTTTTAGAAAAATCTAGAAAGTCCTAAAATTCCAGTTGTGCCATTTAACACCCACATGACCTGAGCAAGTCACCTCATTCCTCTCGGCTATTTACCCATCTGTAAAATGAAAAACTTAGATGAAATGATCCTTGGGGTCACTTCGGGCTCTAAATCAATGTTTTCTTCTATGTTACTATGTGTCTGTCCTTCATAGAATTTCCACGTCCATCCTTGGTCCAAAGATCTGGACACAACATGGAATGGTAGAAAGAGTGCCACCTTTCAAAGTTGGAGGAGGGGGGTTCAGACTCCATCTCTGATCCTTATTCCGCATGGGATCTCGGGAAAGTCACACTTTGCCTCTGTTTCCCTGTATGAAAAATGAGGGTGTTGACGGCCCTGAAGTCAGGAGGACCTGAGTTCAAATCTGGCCTCAGAAACTTAACACAAAACTAGCCGTGTGACCTTGGGCAAGTCACTTAACTCCAATTGTCCTACCGTCTCCCCTCCAAAAAGCAAAAAGAAAAAAAAAAAAAGAGGGTGTTGAATCAGTTGGCCTCAGAGCTCCATCTGTCTCTGGATCTAGAGATATTTGGATCTCTGAAACTAATGTAAAGGAAGGAATTCAGATCATCCTCATGAACATAATTAATAGCAGTTAAGAAGTGTCTTTAATTGTCTCAGACAACACCACAAGCTGTCTCCATAACCCATCTAGAGAATAAAAGGTTGCTTTTAAAAAAAAAAAAAAAAGGAAATGCTTAGATGAGCAGCTGTTACTCATATTTTTCTTAAGCAGAGGTGCTAATAAGAAAAAATATTGCAGAATTTCTCTGATTCAATCTGATCCAATTCAACAGGCATTTATTGAGCATCTACTGTGTGTAAGATACTGTGCTTGGCCCTAAGTATAAAAAGACAAAATGAAACAATAGCCCCTGCTCAAGGAACTTACCACCTACTGATCACCCATGCTGTTGTTCAGTCATCCCACTCATGAGCAACTCTTCGTGATCCCATTTGGGGTTTTCTTGGAAAAAATACTGGAATGGTTTGCCATCTCCTTCTCCAGCTCATTTACAGATGAGGAAACTGAGGCAAAAGGGGTTAAGTGACTTGCCCAGGGCCAGATTTGAACTCAGGAAGAAGAATTTTCCTGAGTTCAGGTCTAGCACTATCCAAAGCACTACCTAGTTGCCCCATAGATTGGCAATAACTTCCTTCTGTCAATTAAGAAGGAAAGCTATATCTAAATTATGAACCGAAGTGCCAGGAGACTCTGAACAAGGCAACCCTTTTACTCTTCCCTAATTAATTAATTCTCTAGTCTGTTCACAATAATTGTTCATTTCTCTTCTTCAGCTTTCAGATGCACTCCCCAGACACTCTTACCTGAGGCCCTTCCCTGGCACTTTATTAAAAAAAAAAAAAGTAGGTCTGACTTCTCTCTTCCTCCTCAGTTGAACCACTCCTTGTCTCCTTTGCTGATCCATCATTCACTTCACTCTCACAACTCGGGTGGATGCCCCAAGGAACTGCCCTTGACCCTCTTCTCTTTTCTCTCCAGCCCTTCTTTCATCAGTTCCCATAGATTCATTATCATGATATATTGATATGATATGATATATTATATTTTTTACTATATGGTTAAATATTTATTATATTTGTATATATTATATGTGAAGAAATATTTTATACATGTCATCTATATTGTGATGCTATTCCAGGATTAACTAAAATATATGTATATGTTTTGTACCTAAAACACATGTATATGTACACACATATGTATCTGTGTATATATATGCACCTGTATACATACATATGTATATAAACTGTTGTTCAGTCATATCCAACTCTTCATGACCCCATTTAAGGTTATCTTGTCAAAGGTACTAAAGTAGTTTGCCATTTATTTCTCCAGCTCATTTTACAAATGAGGAAACTGAGACAAACAGGGTTAAGTGACTTGCCCAAGGTCACACAGCTACTACATGTCTGAGGACACATTTGAACTAAGAGAGATGAGTGTTCTTGACTCCCAGCCCTGCACTCAATCCACTGTGCCACCTAGTTGATATGCATGTGTGTGTTTATGTGTGATCTCCAGCCCCTCATCACCAGTTGCCTAATGGATATTTCAAACTGTATTTCCTAGAAGCATCACAAACGTAATATGTCCAAAACAAAATTCACTTTTTCATCCCAGACCTACCCACCTTCCAGCCTTCACCCCCATTGTTCCAGGCACCCAGGTCCACAACCCTGTATCACCCTCACCTTCTCAATCTTCCTCACCCGCACACACAATCAGCTCCTAACACTTGTCATGTCTATCTCCACAACTTCTCCTCTCCCATCTTCCCCTTGACCTTCTCTCACATAGCCACCACCCTCACTCAGCCCCTCCTTACCTCTTATCTCAATGACCAGCAGCCTCCTGCTTGTTCTGCTAGCCACACGGCTGCCAAAGTGATTGTCCTAAAGCTCAGGTCTGATGGTGCTGATTCCCACCCCTCAGCTGCTCCCTGTTGGCCCCTTCCATTCTTTCCAGTCTCCTTACACTTTACTTCCTTCCTCACTCTGCCTTCTAAGCCCTCAACTTGGTGTGCCTCATACAAGAAGCCTCTGCCATCTCTGTATTTCTGCACTGACTGTCTCCCATTCTGGAGACACTTACTAGCTGTATGACCCTGGGCAAGTCACTTAACCATGTCTGCCTCAATGATGAGGCAAATGAAGTAGAGAAGGAAATGGCAAACTTCTCCAGTATCTTTGCCTTTCCTTCCTCCCCTCCTCCTCTTGGAATTCCCCTGATCTCCTTCAATATTCAGTTCAAACACCACCTTCTTCACGAAATCCTTCCTGGTCCCTGCAGCTGCAAGGATCTCTTCCCCAAATACCTTGTCTTTATTTGGCATAGCTATATTTATAAACATTTAGGTTGTTTCCCTCATGGAATGTAAGCTCCTTGAGGGCAGGAAACACTTCAGTTTTATCTGTGTATTCCCAGTACTAAGCAGAGTGCCTCACACAGAGTCCTTAATTATAGTTGCTTGATTGATTTTAATACAATGACATTATTAAAGAATTTGGTGAGAAAGGAATCCAGTGGACAGCAGAATGCAAAGTATTATAAAACCATACTCAGAATTGTCCTGTTGCATTTCCATAACATAAGGAAAATGGAAGTTAGTTTAGATTATTTCCATGTTCACAAAGCATGAAGTGAAGAGGAGAGGAAACTGAAAATGACTTGATGAAATCCAAATATCTTTTCAGCCAATTTCAATTTTGTGATCATTCAGGTTGAGCAGGGGGTTGGGAGGGAAGCAGAAAGGAGAAGCAAATTCTCTAGGCCATTGCAAGCCATCTCTCTACTTCAACTTGATGAGACTATGGAATCCTTCTTGCTTTCAGCCCTGCGTGTCCTGGGAATGCTGTATTAGGACAGTCACCTAAGTTTCATTTCAAATCAGTCTTAAGGTTTATAAAGGCGATATATCTCACTGTTCACTGGATTCCTTCCTCAGCTCTCACAGACTTCCTTGTTATAATCTCATAGCCCTCCAGGAAATAATGCCTCCTGCAGTTTATCTTATTGGCAGGTGTGAGGGCTATGGTTTTTGAATGGATTCCCCCCTTCCCCATAACTTATGAAAACTAGGTATCTGCACAGTCTGAATTCACCAGTAATGACCAGTGTCCACTCCAGGTATGACTGCATAAACCCAGGCCTTAATTAATCCAAAATTCTTTAACAATAAAACTTATTTTTAAAAACTTATTCATTTTATAGGATAGTGAAGGGAAGACAGACTAGCAACCTTTTTTCACGTTCTAGCTTTTTGCTTTCTATTTCATTGCTGACTCCCATCCTCCCAGCCCCATCCCTTTCAAACAAAGAAACCCACACAAAAAACATTGTGGGTCTTGAGTGAGAAGCAATATGGCACAGAGCAGTGAATAGAAATAAGGACCATTAAATTAATATACAAAGATCTCCATAGATCACATATTGACTTAGAAAACCACATCTATTGTATTTTTATTTATCTTGCTAAATATTTCCCAATTACATTTTAATCTGTTTCTGGTGGAAGATTTGACACTTCTTTACTAGAGAGGATAGAGTTCTGGGCCTGATGTAAGGAAGAACTGAGTTTGACTCCTACTGCAGACACAAGCTGCATTGTCACGTTAGATGAATCCTTTAATATCTCTCAGCCTCAGTTTCCTCATCTATGAATTAGGGATAATAATGCTCCTAACTCACAGAATTGTTGTGAGGACCAAATGGAATAATGTACATAAAGTGTTTGGTAAACTTTAAAGTCTTGTAATTATTCTACAACAACACATGAAGTCATTCATTGCCTTAAATTCACATGGTTTGGGAAAATAACACTTTGCTTAGGGTTGGTTAATTTCTACCTTATTTATCAGCTGTTTGGAAAACTAGATGGCACAGTGGATAGAGTGTTGGGCCTGGAATCAAGACTCATCTTCCTGATTTCAAATCTGCCCTCAGATACTTAATAACTGTGTGATCCTGGGCAAGCCACTTAACCCTGTTTGCCTCAGTTTCCTCAACTGTAAAATAAACTGGAGAAGGAAGTGGTAAACACTCTAACTTCTCTGCCAAGAAAACTCCAAATGGGGTCACAAAAAGTTGGACATGAGTAAAACAACTGAACAGCAACAAAAATCATCATTAAAGTTCTTGGATGCAGTCAGTCAGGAATTATTTATTGACTACCTACTATTGCCCAGCACTTTCAGGGATACGTAAGAGATATGTCATAGTCCCTAACCTCAAAGAACTCCTAGTCTTTTGGGGAGTCATGATGAACAGTAATTTTAATAATAATGTTTGTTATTATTATTATAGAATGTTAGGGCTAGAAAGGACCTCATTGATTTCATCCCATTTACCAGTGAGGACTCTCAGGGCCCAGGGAGGACTAGAATATCGCCCATAGTAACACTGTAAGTGAAAGATTCTCAATTCAAACCCAGTTCCTCCGATTCCCAATCCAGAATCCTCCCTACTACACCGTGTTTCCGTTTTCTCACCTATCGACTGAGAGAGTTTGACCAGATACCCCCTAATGTTGTTTTCAGTCTGTAAAATAGTTCCCTTATTTGATAAATTCTATGGCCACTAGACAGCTGATCTGCAGTCTGTTTATAGAAACTAAGAGGAGACTGTCAATAAACATTTATTAAATGCCTACTATGCGCCAGGCACTGGGGATACAAAAAAATAAAAATAAAGGCACTAGGTATAATAAAGAAAGCCAAAAGACAGTGCTGGGTCCCAAGAAATTCACAGTATATTGGAGTAGACAATATGAAAACAATTATGTACAAATATACTGCAGTGTGTGCAGCATAAACTGGAAATAACCGAGAGAGGCAAGGAAGGCGTTAGAAGTCAGCAAGACTGGGAGAGTCTTCCTGCAGAAGCTGGGATGTTAACTGGATTGGAAGAAAGCCAGGGATTCAGAAAGTGGAGATGAGGGGGGAGAGCTTTCAAGGCATGAGGGAGCCACTGAAAGGACCTGAAGTTGGGAGATGGAGAGTCTTGCTGGAGGAACAGCAAGGAGGCCAGTGTCATTGGATCCGAATGTCCCTGGCAGGGTGGATAAGATGTAAGAAAACTGGGAAGGTATATGGGCAACATGGGAAGGGGGGAGGCAAGAGGGAGATGTCTGTTCTTATTGAGTCATTTCAGTCACATCTGACTCTTTATGACCCCATTTGGGGTTTTCTTGGCAAAGATACTAGAACAGTTTGCCATTTCCTTCTCCAGCTCCATTTTACAGATGAGGAAACTGAGGCAAACATGAAGTGACTTGCCTAGGGTCACACAGCTAATAAATGTCTGAGACCACATTTGAACTCAAGAAGATGAGTCTTCCTGACTCCGGGCCTGGTGCTCTGTGCGCCCTATGGTGCCACTTAGCTAACCTTTTGGGAGATGGGACAGTTTATGAAAAGCTTTGATTACCAAACAAATGATTTTATATTTGATACTGGAGGTAACAGGGATTGATGACATCATGAAACCTGTGCTTTAGTATGACCACTTTGGCAGTTGAGGGGAGGTGCCAACATAAGAAGTGCCATCTTGGATTCTCATTGAAATCAAAATTTCAATAACTCCAAGATCTACAAATAATAATGATGGTAACTTTTATAATAGAGAGAAAACATTTAAAGAATATTAAAGAAAGCAAAAAAATTATTTTTACCTACAAAATATTTCTACTTGTCAATACGGCACATAGAAGGAACGTTGTATAATATGACACCTGACACTAAAGAATCAGCTAACTGTCTTTAAAACAAAGAATAAAAGAAAAGAAAAACAGAGATCAAAGCAATCATATACTTAGGGCACAAGATTTCAGTGCTTTAAGGGTCCACAAGATAAAGAATGTTAGAGATGGAAGGCACCTTAGAACATAAAATATCTGACCTGGAAATGACCTTATTGATCTTGTTCAGTCATTTTTTTTTTTAAGCAATTGGGGGTTATGTAACTTGCTCAAGGTTACACGGGCAGTTATTTTGTGTGGGTGCCAAGTATCGGAGGCCAGAACCAATCCCAGGTCTCCCCACACCAGGGCCAGCATTCTTACTCAATGTGCCACCTGGCCGCCCCTTCTTATTCAGTCATTTTCAGTCATATCAAACTCTTCATGGTCCCATTTGGGCTTCTCTTGGCAAAGACACTGAAGTAATTTGCCATTTCCTTCTTCAGCTCACTTTTATAGATGAGGAAACTGAGGCAAATAGGGCTAAGTGACTTGCCCAGGGTCACACAGACAGTAAGTTTCCGAGAGCAGATCTGAACTGAGGAAGATGAGTCTACCTAACTCTAGGCCCAGTGCTCTATGCAGTGCACCAGAAAGGGCCTCAATACAGAATGTCAGAGCTGATAGAGACCTTAGAAAAGACCAGTCTTACCTGGAAGGAATTTTGAAGATCAGGCAGTCCAAACCCTTCTCTTTTTCCCCATTTTATAGAAGCAGAAACTAAAACCCAGAAAGGGGAAGCAATTTGCCCAAGGTCACATGACTAACCAGGGACAGTGCTGAAACTGGAACCCAGGTTTTCTGCCTCTTCAGACCAGCCTGCTTCCTTGTGCATCATAATGTCTTTATCTTCTATGAAATCTGTCAAATAGTTCAAAGGAAAAAAAAAAGCAAGATGATAAATAACACATTGAATATAGAAAACCAATCAGATCAAAGGAAACATATTTGGAGAAAATTATTTCAAGAACTTAGGAAGTTTATAAATGGTAAGTGCCTTGAACAAAAGATCCAAACCTATTAGGAAAGATAGATATCTTGTTGGTGCCTTCTGATTAATGAATAGAAAGTAATCTAGTTACCATAGAAACATAAAGAAACACAAAGGAAAACATCACTTCTTTAAGAAAATATTCTTGGTGATGAATGGGTAGAGACATTCAAAATATTAAAAAACATAAAACTGAAGGATCTGCTTTTTTTGGAGCAAATATTCCTTTGGAGGTTAATCACAGAGAATGCCTTTTAGATTTTTCAGATAAGGGGACTTGTTTACACAAGCTTGAGTGAAACTAGCAATTTGAGCAAAAGTAATGACCAGCGAATGCATCTGTTTGGGAATAAAGTTTGTTCTCAGCAGTTGTGTTTCTGTTTAGGCAGCAAGGGAGATAAACGCAGGCTGTGTTTTGTTTCTTTTCCCCAATGATATACTTTAGTTAAAAAGTTTCCTAGGATGCTGAGACTGTGAAATGCATCTAGTCAGGGTCAAGAAATGAAAGGTTATATTTTTTTTTCTACTTTTGTCTGAAAGGAGTGAGTGTGTCTGTGTGTGTGTGTATGAGAGAGAGAGATTGTGTGTAGATGGATGGATGGGTGGATTGATGTATGGATGAATGGACATATAGATAGGTAGATAGATGTATCAATAGATAGATAGATAGATAGATAGATAGATAGATAGATAGATAGATA
>NW_027185764.1:4522508-4542542 GCF_028583685.1 Petaurus breviceps papuanus
TCCTGGAGCCAGGAAGATCTAGGTTCAAGGCTCTTCTCTGATAATGTGCTGGCTATGTGAGCCTGAGCAAGTGACTTAATCTCAGTGCTTCAGAGCAAAGGTGTTGAAAACAAAGCTATTGGGCCCCACTGCAGCCAGCAACACTGAGAGAGAAGCCCTAACCAGATGAAAATGTAATTGGGAAATATTTAACAAAATAAAGAAAAATACAACAGAACACAGATAATATTAACCTGTGGTTTTCTAAGTTGATATGTGTACTTCAGGGATCATTGATTGAGTGGCCCCATTTCTATTTAAGCTGGACACCATGGCTCCAAGCACCTCTGGAAGAGTATAGATCATAGAGAAGAGGTCAATCAGTCTTGGTAGAGGGAGTTTCCTCATCTGGACGTTGCCCCTGCCAATGAAACTGCAGGTCTAGGTCCTATCCCTCTATACAGAAACACATGGGATCCATATCAAATGCTCAGATCCCTCTGATTCTCCCCCTTAAATCCAACCTGGAACTGGTATATTATGTTAAAAATGCAAAAGGTTATTCAGCTTTGCTTTAAGCACCTCTCCTCTGGCAGTGCCTTCAGATTAAAGTAGAGATGATGATGATAAAAATAACTGACATTTACATAGCCCTTCCGAGTTTGCAAAATGCTTTATGTACATCATCTCATTTTAGCCTCACAAAACTGTGAGCTGGCAGGTGTCATCTTTATTAAATAGAGGATAGAAGTTGGTGCAATGGATAGCATGTCAGACCCAGAGTCAAGAGGACCTGAGTTCAAATGTGGCCTCAGACACTTATTTGTCGTGTGACCCTGGACAAGTCATTGAACTGTGTTTGCCTCAGTTTCCTCATCTGTAAAATGAGCTGGAAAAGGAAATGGCAAGACACTCCAGTATCTTTCCAAGAAAATCCCAAATAAGATCATGAAGAGTCACACATGACTGAAACAATTAAACAACAACAAAAGAGGATCAGAGGGGCCAAGTGCCCATGGTCACACAACTACCAAGTGCTAGAGGAAGGAGCTGGACGCAGGTTTTCCTAACTACAGTCTATCTACCATATCCAAATCAGTCAATAAAAGTTATCTTCATTGTTTGCCTTCAGGATACTGTGTGAAGGTGGGACAGGGGTGCAGGGGAAGGGTGGAGAGAGCTTTGGGAAAATCATTGACCATGGGCCCAAATGAACTTGTGTCATGTGTCCAGAGTGTCAAACATTGAATCTCTTTCTGTTCCTTGGGAGATGTGATTATTTGGGTGTTTGCATGAATAGTAATGTGTAAGCAGCCATCAATATGAGTCAATAGAGTGATATAGAAGTCAAAAAGCCTAATGTAATCTTGGAATGCATTCAAAGAGTTGTAGTGTACAAGACTAGGGAGCTGAAAGTCTGTTGAACTCTGCCCTTATCAAAACACAGCTGGAGCATTGGGTCTAGATATGGATACCACATTGGAAGGACATTGATAAACTGGAGATTATTCACAGGAGAGCAGCCAGAAAAGTGAAGTGTCTTGAACTCATGCTACATGAGAATGAGTTCAAGCGACTGGGATGTTTACCCTGGAAAAGAGAAGACCTTTGGAGAGGAGGAAGGATGTTTGCTATCTAAGAATATTTGGAAAAGAGGTATCATGCTTGTTCTCTTTGGTTCTGGAGTGTAAAAGTAGGAACAATGGCTGAAAGATAAAAGAGGCAAATTTAAGATTGTTATAAGGCAAAATCTCCTAGCAATTAGTTACACAAAAGTAATATGGTCTGTTTTGGAAGGTAATGAGGTTCTCTACATGGGAGGTCTTTAAGCAAAGGCTAGATTGCTACTTCCCTTGTATAGGGGAGATTCTTATTGGGTCTGGGTTAGAGTTAAATCCCTTTAAGGTCCCTTCCTGCTGTTGGCTGTTGTTGTGCATCCTTTGTTCTCAAAGAGGACCAATGACATCAGGAAGGTGATATTTTGACTTGCAAGTGAGTTGGATTGAAGTGAGGCAGGGCTGTGCAAAGGCTCTTACTCTCTCCTCCAGAATCATTGGAGTTTAATGGCAAGGCATAAGTCAAGACAACTAGCATTGGCCCAAAGAGAATGGAGTGGGGAAGACTTGAAGGACGGAGAGCAACCAGGAAGTTATGGTAATACTTAAGGCGTGTGGTGATGAGGGCCCACACCAGCTCTAAGATTGAATTAAACCACTTCATGTTTTAATGAATAGTCATTCTCTCTTTATTCATTGGAAATAAACATTTAAGTCAGTCCAATCCCCCTACAAAAAAAAAAAGTCTGCCCTTGCCTTTTCTAACCATCCAGATATTTCCTTATCTCTCTTACCCTTTATTGATGAATCTCTTGAAAAAAAATTTTCTCTATCAACTCTTTAATGACCCCTTGTTATGACCCACAATTCCTTTAACCCTTCTCCATATCCCCTACTGAAATGGTTTTTGCAAAAGTCATCAGTGATCTTCTAATCATTCATTCTGATGGCTTCCCCCCCACTTTTCATCTATCTTGACTTTTCTACAGCTTTCTACATTTTGGACCACTCCCTCCTACTAGCTAGTCTCTCCTTCCTTGGCTTCAGAGACCTCCCACATTCCTAGTTTTCCTGCCTCCCTAGCCACTCATTCTGTCTTCTTTGCTGACTCCTTAACCTCTTCTTGATTTATTAATGTGGATCGTCATAACAGTATGTCTTTGGCTCTCTTCTCTTTGTAAACACTCCCTTAGCAATCTCTTTCACTCCCACTGCTTTAACTACCACCTCTCTTCTGAAGTCCCCCAAATCTTTTCTCAGATACAGACACTTCTCTAGCTGCCTATAGGATATTATGTCAATATTCTCTTGCCATCTCAAAATCAACATGTCCAAAAAGAAGCTTATCCTTCCCACTAAATCCTTTTGATATTACTATTTCTGTGATACAACTCTTTAATTTTTCTTCTATTTATAACTTTATTTGCTTTGATTTTTTTCTCTTTCCCACAACTGTTCAGTTACGAACTCCTGTCAATCTCTCTCAATGTCATGACTTGTTCCCCTTGCCAGCGTCCTCATTGTCACCTCTTATGACCACCTTGTAATGGGTCTTCCACCACTGACTCTCCCTTTACTCTAGTCTCCCATTCATACCACCATCAGAGGAATTTTTCTTTTGTACACTTCTGATGCCTTCACTTCTGTGCTCAAAATAAGTTACATTGTACTGGCTCCTCATTTGACAAAAATCAAATTTATATCCAAGACCCTCCACAACCTGGCTCCATTAAACATTTTAATTTTTTCTTCTTGTTATTTTTTTTTTTTTGCTTTTTGGAAGGCAGTTGGAGTTAAGTGATTTGCCCAAAGTTACATGACTAGTAAGTGTGTCAAGTGTCTGAGGCTGGATTTGACCTCAGGTCCTCCTGACTCCAGGGCCAGTGCTCTATTCACTGCGCCACCTAGCTGCCCCTTTCTTATTATTTCTTGATGATTGGTTGATTATTCTCCTCCATGCAGTCCATATTTCAACCACACTTGACAGTTGTATGCCAAACCATGTCTTATGTTCTCTTGCCTCTGTGACTTTGTCCTCTTGATCTGTTTATATGCATCCTCTTTTTTTTTTCTGAGGTTTGCAAAACACTTTTTATTTAAGATGATTCATTTAATCCTTACAACAATCCTGGAAGGTAGGTGCTATTATCATCCACATTTTACAGATGAAGAAACTAAGGTAGACAGAGGTTAAATGACTTGCCCAGGGTCACACAGCTAATAAATGTCTGAGACCATATTTGAACCCTGGTCTCCCTGATGCTCAGTCCAGTGCTCTCTCTGCTACACCAAAGATATCCAGAAGCACATAGAAAGAAACAGACGAGAATGGACCAAATAAAATTCATTACCTCATAATACTAATCACAAATTATATGCATCCTTTAAAGCCTAACTCAAATGTACCACATAGCCTTCCTTGTTCTCCCTGTTCAATAAGTATCTTCTCCTTTGCATATGATCAGTCTGACTTTCAATTCTTAAATGATTTTACTATGTAGTTATTGTGTATTATAGGAATCTGTGTTACTAGTAGAATGTAAGTTCTGCCAGGGCAGGGACCCAGCTTTTTCCAAGTGATGTATTTCCCCAAACATCTAATACAGGGTTCTACATATAAGAGGCATTCAATAAATGGGTTTGATAGAATGAATGTTTGAGTCAATGAATGGCCCCAGCAGAGTCCTTTTGAGAGTGAGCTCAATCAGGCCATCCCCATAGCAACCTAACTCCCATTAGTCCCCATAGCAATCCAGCTGACTCTGTACTTTCTACCTATGAGTAAATTAGGCATCATGCACAGGACTTAAGATAGTGGAAGGGGAAGAAAACCCACAATTTGTCTCTGTTTACATGGCAGAAATTCTATTGTTTGAGTAAAAAATATAAGGATCAATGGATATGGTCAATATGAAGTCCAATGGTGATTTTGGTAGACTACCAAACTGGGTAATTCCAATATTTCTGTCATCTCCAATACATTTTTGACTGACATGTAGACACAGCCTCAGATAACTTTATAAAGTCCTTTCCAGTACATGATTCTACAGGGGATGCTTCCCAGTTGTCAGTTTGCATGCATTGTACTGCCAAACAATTAAAATAATATTTATTCATCGCTCTTGGACATCAGTGAGGACAAGATGAGTGAAAATTGCCAATGACTCCCCCTTACACACACACACACACACACACACACACACACACACACCTCTGTCACTGTATCTATGCCACCTTTTCACATTTCTCTTTTTCTCTTCTGTCTTCTCTGGCCAAATTACCAAGCTGTTAGTAAGGCAGTTCTATATGTGATTGCTAATTGTTCAAAGGGACTGTAAGTTCAGTGTCTGCTTGAATTATGTGTTTTAGGGGCTATGTAAGTCTTATAATTAGTTACAGCTTTGGGGCTCATAAATCTCTCACCCAGGTCATTATCCTCAGGGTGGGGTGAAGAGTGTCAGTGACTTTCTCTCAAATCTGGATGGCATCATCTCATAACTAAGTACATATTTACTCAAGGAGAATATGCATCACTGATCATTTTTTTCAATTACCTACAAAAACAGTTCTAGAAATGATTGCATCTATTGTAGACTTTCCCAGACAAAGAAACTTCATTCTCTTCTCTCCTCTCTCTTTCTCTCTTCTCCCTCTCTCTCTGTCTCTGCGTCTCTCTCTGTCTCTGTGTGTGTATGTCTGTCTCTCTGTCTCTGTCTCTCTCTGTCTTTCTCTGTGTGTCTCTCTCTGTCTCTGTGTCTCTTCCCCCTTTACTCCCCCCCATCTGTGTGTGTGTCTGTCTCCTCTGTGTGTCTCTACATCTCTTGTCTCTTTCCATCTTTTTCTGTCTCTTTGTCTTTTCCTCTATCTCTGTCTCACTTGCTCTCAGTCTGTTTCTCTTTTTGCACACTCACATGCATATATGCACATACACACACAAACACATACACAAAGAGTGGCTATTTTACTGAGGTTACATCAAAACTGCAGAAGTTTATACATAGAACATGAATCTGTTTTAAGTAAATTTAACCCTAAGCAATTTGCTCAAGGTTATTCAGCAAGGCCATGGCAGAGCCAAGAATAACCCCATTTCCTAGTCATCCATTTCCTTATGGGATTGAATCACCAAAAGCAAGAACAAATGAATTATTCCAAAAAGTTTCTAGAAATATCTACCACAGTTTCAATCACACTCCATGGAAAAGAGTAAGGTTTTAGTTGGTGATTGGCCTTCCTAAGAAAGAGAATTGGGAAGAGAGGTAAAAAAAAAAAAGTCATTCAAAAGTAGGTAAAAAGAAAACAGTGCAGCCAAATTATAAGACCCCCCTCAACCCAGCATGTCAGGTTCTACAGGAGGCATGTTAGAAAATATCTAATCCCAAAGGTTTCCTACCTGAAATGCCTCCCTCTGCATTATCTCTCCCCACACAGCTAAAACCATGATAAGAAGACTGTTCATTAATAGCTTTCACCTAGAAAATCCCTCCAGAAGAACACAAGTATTTAACCAAAGATAGAAATCAAAGTATAGAAACTAGATTCTCACGTTTTGATCTTAATATTCTCCTGTCTCCATACACCAGTTGACTCCCAGCCAAAACATTTTTTTTCTATTATTTTGGGTGGAACAGTTTAATTTCAACCTTATAAATATTTTCGGTTGGCTCAAGAAAACTTAACTATAATTCTCATTTATCTAGCATCATAAAGTATATAAAGCACTTGCCTTACAATAAGCCTATGAAATAGGTAGTTCAAATATTAGCCCCATTTTAGAAATGAAGAAACTGAGACTCAAAAGGTTAAGCAACTTACCTAAGGTCACATAGCTATTAAATGGTGGAGTCAGTATTCAAGACTAGGTCTCATGACTCCAAGTAAAATGTCCTTTCCATCATGGCCTTTGGAACATTGTTCCCTTCTACCCATTCCACCAGGGAAAGTCTACACATATTTGGGATATACACCCCTCTAACTCACCAACTGGTTTGAGGCCTGTTACTTACCTTTAACCTGGTTTAGTGAGTCTGATGAGATAGTTTACCAGGGTATGACTTCTGCCCTTGCTACAACTTCTTGAAACTACAGGTGAAAAGTGGGTGACAGGAGACAGTGAAGGTGGATGAGCAGCCCTGAAAAGGGTTCAGCAAGCCTTCATACCAGAGGTATTAGTCCTCCCTGGATACCCCTTTACTTCCCCCCCCCATTTCAGATTATTAGATGCTATGTGACTCACCTAGCATGGCCTTGAGGAAATGAAATAAAAGAAAGTTTAGTTTTGATGGATTGGGGTTGGGGAGTTAGGCCTAGAGAATAATAGGGATACATGAAGGTCCTAGAAGGACCACTGTGGGAGAGCCACTGAAAGAAGGTCAAAAGGCTTAGAAAGGGAGCGTGAAAGATTGCTAAAAATAAAAATTTTCCAGTCTTCCCTGCTATGAATATTCTATTGTACTATGGTTAAGAAAATTCATTCTTATGATGAAAAGGTAATGACATACTGGTCAGTGTGTATCTTTAAATAATCCTCTGATTACTGTAAAACACATTGGGATTCATGAACTCTGGAAAAGAATGATTTCTATATGAATGAGTAGATTTAAAGGTCACATCCTGTCTGGATAATCATTTGTCTGGTATATTGTAGTAGCAATTCCATTCATGGTTAGATTGGATGGCCACTGAGGTCCCTTTTAATTCAAATTCTGTGATTCTGTATTATCCCTCTCTGATTCAAAATGTACCTTTCTGGTTCATTTTACTGAGGAAAGGTATTTAAGTACTAATTTTACCATAGTGTACATTTCAACAGAAATGGTCATTCAAAGAGAAACTAAACAACATAAAATCTAATATTTAAGCCCCCAGATGGTAAATCATCATAACAATAATAATCCAACAACAAATAATTATAAAACCTCTATTGTGTACAGAGTATTATGCTAAGGGAGAGAGGGGAATACAAAGTTTAGGTATCTGTTCATGATCTAGTAGGGAAATAAGATGCAAATACAGATAATTTTAATAAATACTTATATAGTAAGTCCATTATATACATACAAAAAAAAGTACTAAGTGATGTCCAGGTCAAAAGTCAATACCAACAAGCGATATCAAAGAAGACTGCAGGATGAGGGGGGTGTTGATTTGAGATTTTAAAAATGAAGAGACATTCAGCAAGCAAAGAGTTTGAGGGAGCATATTCCAAGCAAAGAGAATAGCACAAACAAAGACACAGAGATTGGAAAATTCAGGCCATGTGTGAGGGACAGCAAATAACATAGTTTGGCTGCACTAAGTAGTATGGGTAAGCAATATGGCTTCCCCTGTTGCCAAAATGTGAAGAGTCCTCAATGCTAAGCAAAAGATTTTTGAATTTTACTCAATAATCAACAGGGAACCATGAAAGAGTTTTGAGCACAGACAGAAGCAACAAAACCATAACTATGCATAAGAAAAACTATCTGGTAGATGTATAAAGGAAAAGTTATTGGGGGAAGACAGCAGATGCAGGAAAACCTACTAGAAAGTTACTGTAATAGTCTAGGCAGGTCTCAATGAGGGCCTGTAGTAGGATGATGGCAGTAGGAATAGAGAGGAGAAGATGGATAAAGCAGTGTGGCACCATAGAGGGAGATGTGTCTCTGGTATCAAAGGCGAAAGGAACAAACATTTATTAAGCACCTACTGAATGCCAGTTACTGTGCTAAGTGCTTTCAAAGGGCCTGGGTTTGATTTGACAGACTTTAGACAAGTCTTTTAGCCTCCCTGGGCCTCAGTTTCCTGTAAATTGAAGGTATTGGGCCATTTGACCTCTGAGGTCTCTTCAAACTATAGCCTATCATCTAGGTAGAATGAAGAAGACTTGCTGATTGCTTAGACTTTGGAAGTAAGCAAGGAGTCAAAGAGGAGAAGTCAAAATCTCCAGGCAATATGGGTCAGTTTTCCATGAGTTCATTGTGTATTTCCAGAATTGATGCCCCCAGAGTAGGAAACAGCAATTAGGAAGTGAAACACTGAATTATCAGTAACTCTAAAGACCAACCAATGTTGCAATCCTTACCTGCTCTCTACTCGAAAAGGACACCATAGCTGTGAGCTTTCTCAAAAGAGAAAGATTCTGTCTCTTCTGGACAAAATACCTTCTCACACATTTTTCTGCGACAGGATGCAAACAGTTAGAAATCAGCGATTATTTCTGAAGGCTTTTCTTCCCCAAATGTGTGAGGCTCTGTCTGGATCCTAACTGACATTGTTGTTCCATACATGCTCTCACCCCCTGCCCAAATTTTTATCAAAATATATTCTGTCCCCTCAGTAATTTCAGGCTAGGGATAGGAATCAGACCTATGATTTCATTAATATAGGGAACTCTTGAATGAAGAAAACTCTATCTACCAATGCAGGCTGGCAAATTCCTTGCAGAGAAGTTGCCTAAAGAACGCCAAGAGATTAAATGATTTACCTGGGTTCACACAGCCAATATATATCAGAGCAGGAAAATGATTTAACAATACTTGAAAAACAATATTTGAAAAATATTCTGCTTTATACAGCAACCTCTAAAACAGCTAACAATTCTAGTTTGATTAAGGTGTGTGTGTGTGCTCATCCTTGGTCTACATATCATGAACCAGGAAGCTTCATATTCCTTTGGGAAACACCATCCTTCATCAACCAAACTCAAACCTGTTTTAGAACAAAGTTTAAGTACCTAAGGTTGGTTCCCTACCTCTGGATCAACTCAAAGGAACTACCTTTTTGTGCAGTCTAGCTAGCATGCAGCTTATGGGTCTTCTGAGAGGGAAGACTTTTTAAAAATAAACTAATTATTCTTTAGAGTAACTAACAACAATGAGAGATGTGAATGTGCATTCATAAGGTGTTAGTGAAACTATTACCATCCTATGCATTATTCATTTATGGAAACTATTGTACCCAGTTCACCATGCAGCTGAGCAGGAAAAGTCCCTGAACTCAAAACAATGTTGGTGGATGCATTCTTTAGACATGGTAATAACTAATAGTTTCTTCAGTGACCTGCATGAAGGAATAAAGAATAAGCTTATTAATCTGGAAGGGAGTCATGATTAGCATCTTGGAGAGTGGGATCTGATTGAGGGAGGGGAATATTGTCAAATTAGAGAAATGGTCACTTAACTACTGAATGTAGTTGAATCTCCAATTTATATTGGGCTTTAAAGTTTACTAATTCTTTCCTCACGATAACTCTGTGAGAAGGAGGAGGAGGAGGAAGGTAGATGGTGGTGGTGGTGATATTGATCGTTCACTTTCACATAGTTCATCTTTATACATATCATCCCTTTTGACCCTTAGAACAAACCTTTGAGTTGGCGCTATTATTATTGTCATATAACATATGAGGTTATTGAGTCTCAGAGAGAGTGTGACTTGCCTGTGATCACATAGCTGAGCTTTGAACCTAGATCTCTTCTGTCAGAGCTGGAATTTAAACTGAATTCTCTCCTGACTCCAAGTCCAGTCCAGTCCTAGTCTTAGGAAAGATAAGCTACCTCTATATACAACAAAGGAATCAGCTAGGTATTCAGGAACAGAACAGATAAAAATTTGGATGTCATGATAGATAAAAGATGGATCTGTGGAGTAACACTGATGTTAAAAAAGCAAGCAGCTGAGGCAGCTAGGTGGCACAGTGAGTAGAGCACTGGCCCTGAAGTCAGGAGGACCTGAGTTCAGATCTAGCCTCAGACACTTAACACAAAAAATAGCCATATGACCTTGGGCAAGTTACTTAACCCCAATTGCCCTCCAAAAAGAAAAAAAAAAAAGGCAAGCAGGAAACCAATTTTACTTCGTTAGAAAAAGAGCATATAGTTAGTCAACTTAATCCTGGAAGGCATCTGATCAGTTGCTTTATTTCACATATACACTCAGTGATACCTGCCAGTACGATTTCAAACCTAACTTTTAGGTTGAAACAGATCCTTAGTTGTCTAACTAGGTACATAACAGTATAGCTGGCAGAAATTCCTTCCTGCCAAAGACCTACCAAGAAGCTAATGAGTTTGACCAAAAAATTTAAGTCATAATGATGTTAGAATGATTCTTCTGTCAAATATGTGGAGATTGCCTCAAAGAGAAATCAAAGAAGTCTAAAGGCCTAGAAGATATTCTCTCTCAGCACAAATTAAAGGAAATCTCTTTAGTAAACCCAGAGATGAGAGAAGGGGTTGACCTGTGAATCTTAAAGTATTAAGAGCACTTTTGAGGACAGAATTTCTCCATTTAGAACAGAAAAGGCCAGATTTATATTACATTTAATCATGAAAGCTAGGTTTAAAAAAGAGCCCACTAGCAATGCGGCTTGTTTCCTAACCAAATGGTTTGCCAAAAGATGCTGTAGAATTCCCTTGAGGTGTTTAAAAATAGGGTTGATTCTCAAATATCCTTGTAGACAGTATGATGTAGTGGTAGATGCATTGGTCTCGGAACCAAAAACCCTGAGTTCAAGCCCCAGGCCTGACATTTACCAGCCATGTAGACCCTGGATAAATCTCTTAACATATCTGTACCTCAGTATATTTGTCAGTCAAATAGGATTGCACTCCTTTCCTCACAGGGTGGTTTTGAAGGAAGCATTTTGTAAACTTGAATACACTCCAGAAACATAGATTGTTGCACTCTAGAAACGCAGTCTATTAGTACATAGAAGCAATGAGATGAATGGCCAGGAAATTTTTCCAAGTCCCTTGCTGAATCTTCCTTTCAAGTTCCAAGATTTTGAAGAAAAGGATCATTTTATTCACAGCATAGATATATCTAATCATTGAGGTTAAAGAGAATGAGAGCTTCTTCAAGAGGGTTGGTTATGATGTACAGAATCTTCAGTGGTTACTTGAACTAAGAAAACCAAGTGTCCATATTTCAAAGGAGCCTTCTGAATGATACTGCTGGCACTGAAAAGTGGTCTGGGATGGGACTGAATTAAGCCAGTCCTCTGATAATTTGAGTCTGATATTGAAATGAGATGAAAAACTTGTAATTCATTCAATAGTTAACAAAAGGTGATTTATTTAGCCATAGCAGAGAAAGATATTCAACAAGAATATGCATCAAGGACACCACAAGATTATTCAACTGAATCAAGCTCCTCTCCCTTTGAGTTGTTCACAGTCATTGGTCAGCCAGGTATCAGAGAGCACCTGGAGTTCCTCAGGACTGGTTTATATTCAGGTAACTAGGAATTGATGTCAGCACCTGGAGCCTTTAGTCACCAGAGACACTTAAGTCTTGAGGATAGTTTCAATGCCTTCTAAGGAAAAACTAGCCTAACTTGCATGGGGGTAGGAGCTAGGATATTGTTCCCAATATAGAAGGAATAATGGGAAATTTATTTGTAGTTGGAAGGCTGCATTCTTTTCTAAATGTGTGTAGAAGCACTTGTCAATCCCAAGACATGCCCACAGAAACTTTCAGACCTTAGCAGAATCTGAATTTATGAATGATATTAAACTCATTTAAGCATTTTAAGAGTTTGAGCCTGCCCTTTCCTGGAAGTCAATGTCCAATATGGTTTCCAGCATTTTTGAGCACTCTTATTTTACTTGCCTTTTCTAAAAACGGATGTAGCTGACTCAGAGTGCAGTTGGTTAGAGGGCCTGACACATTCTTGCTATGTTACCCTGGATAAGTTCCTTAACCTCTGAACCTCCCTAGGCAACTCTTCTAATACTTGAATTATAGATGAGTTGCAGGCCTGCATTGGTGGAGAGAATTTCCATACTGGAATTCCTGGCAGCAATGAAATTTATACCAAAATTTTACCAAATTATACACCTTTATATCAAATTATACCAAAATTAAGAAGTGAATGAAGATAGGGGTGGCTAGGTGGTGTAGTGAATAGAGCACCAGCCCTGGAGTCAGGAGGACCTGAGTTCAAATCCAGCCTCAAACACTTGACACAATTATTAGCCGTGTGACTTTGGGCAAGTCACTTAACCCCAATTACCCTCCAAAAAGAAAAAAAAAGTGAATGAAGAACAGATGTCAAGGTGATTAGAAAGAGCCATCCTGGAATGACTTGTGTGCCTTCAAGTTTTGGTCCTTGACAAAGTCACTTTGTGAAAAACATTCCAGCTTTTTCCTTTGAGACAAAGTAATAAAAATAAAAGAACGTCACTTTCTTCTAAATGATCAGGTTTTTCTGAGATGGGAAACTTGTGCTTTTTTTAATTATTGTTTTTATGATTTCAGATGATCCAGGAACCTGTACGTCCTGCGCTACGGGGTACTACTTGTAAGTCCCATCATATTCCAGTACTGTAACTAACTTTTCTGCAATTTAAGCAATGCTGACCTAATCCCATAGCCAGTGATTAAAGCAAATAGGCCTAGCAGCCTGGAGCTACTCTGCACCGTCAGGCTATTAATGAGTGATTTTTTTTTTTGGATTTAGAAATAATAACCCAGCTGTTTTCTTGACTCAGAAGGAGGCCCTTTCTTTCTTGACTCTGGCAGTCATCCAGCCTGACACTGGTGTCTAGGAATCCTTGTTGTCCATTCCCAAGATTTGGACCTCCCCTGTTTATGGACAGACACTAATATCATGCTAGTCCCCTAAATAAACTTTTCTAAAATGTTTACATGGAGTCCTGCTTCTGGCCTGAATTCAGAATGGCCATTCTAAGGTCAGAAGCTACAGTCTACCCTTAAGTGTCCTCAACAAATGAGAGACTTAAAAACAGAGAGAGAGATAAATGAAGCCAACGGAAAATGCAGAAACCTGACTTTGGTTCCCAATTTCAGCCCTTCCCTAAATGTTTTACAAGCTATCAGGTTGTCAGCCTTTGCCATCAGCAGGAAGCAAAGCTCATTGAAATGCCACCTTCTCTCCTTCTACTAGACTTTTCTCTTTCAGAGGTATTTAATGAGCAAAGAAATGACCAAAAGACAAATGCAAAAGGAGAAGAAAGGGACATAAGTAACCTGGGTAATCTACAAACTGGATAATCCTACTTTGAATAGCTGAAAGCTTATGACTACATGTAATAAATAGAATATAATAGAACATAATATGATACATAAGGAGAAGTGGTATAGCCTAATGGTTAGAGAGCCATAGATCTAAATTCTGCTTCTGACACAATGACTTAGTGAATGCACATACTGCTAGAGCTCTCTGTGTTCTGGGCAATTCTCTAAGAGGAAAAGTTATAGAGTAAGGGCTGCCTGCATTGGTAGAGAATTTCCTTACCCAGGTATTCCCTATATTAATGAAACTGTAGGTCCAGTACAATTCCTATATAAGGGATGTAATATATTGTAACACAATATGTACATTTATGCATACAAATACCCATATATGTGTTCTTTTCTGATAGTCACTAGGCACCATACTGAGAAACTGATGTTTTGGCAAACTTGTTAGAATTCACATTTCTACAAGAGCATTGGGTATTTCTAATGGAATTCATGTTCCAAGACATCAGCACAGTCATTACTCCCTTTCCCTTGGTCATGTTACAAAATGCCTTTCTCCTACTCACCTCCACCATAAATTCCTTTCTCTAGTAAGAAAGCAGAAATCAGTCTTGACTTGTGTCTTCTTATCTTTCTTTACCTGAAGCACCTATGTCAATGCCTTGCACCTAGTACATATTCAATAAATGTTTACTGAATATCCATGATCTCATTTCATCTCCACAAGGACCCTATAAGAAATAGCAAGAATAATATTATTCCCACCATGGACAGACAAAGATACTGAGTCACAAAAAGTTTGTGAATTTCTCAAGATCACAAAGGTACCTAGTGATAGTCAGGATAGGAAACTAGGTCACCTGATTTTCAGGAGTTTTTCTTCCTTCCTTCCTTCCTTCCTTCCTTCCTTCCTTCCTTCCTTCCTTCCTTCCTTCCTTCCTTCCTTCCTTTCTTCCTTTCTCTCTTTCTTTCTTTCTTTCTTTCTTTTCTTTCTTTCCTTTCTTTCTTCCTTTCTTTCTACTTTCTTCATTTCTTTTTTTAAAGAAGCCTTGATATGAGTTCTCAAGAACATTATTTGGGTACTGGTGAATAGCTGTTCTTTGTTTCCACTGAGAGCAAAAACTAAAATAAAATAAAATGTACTTAAAAGGGCAGCACAGGAGTTTTAGGTTAGGCATTAGGAGGACTCTGGAATATCACCCAGTCAAGTTGTAGAAAAATTCTTCTCTAGAGCTAAGAAAGGGACCAAATGTATTCATGTTTCTATCCCCCAAGGATCCCCTACAGTGTTGGAGATCCCATGTAAAAATAAGGGGAGACTTCAGGGTTTTTGAGTGGGGTCAAGCAAAGCCCCTTTTCTACAGCTATTTCTTCTTATTAGGCTATTAAATTAACCTCAGCAGTTGACAAGTATTATATTAGTATGGTTTCAGTAAAGGCAGCTTGACAAAATGACTGAAGTCAACCTCAGAATCAGAATGGCCTGAGTTCAAGTCCAACCACTAACACATATCTACTCTGTGACCCTAAGCAAATCACTTGAAACCTCAGTTTCCCCAGGAAACTCTTCAAGACTTTAAGTTCCAGAGTCAGTGCATATCTGCATGATAGAAGGAATTTCCCCACCAGGGGGTCCAGATACAAATGAAATCACTGGTCCCCTCCCAAATGACTAAATGATTTACGTAGAGTATCATTCAGATGCAGGAGAAACTCAAGCATCTCTTGTGGTCAGGAGAAAGTTTTGTGTAGTGGAAAGAACAATGAACGGGAAGCCTGGTACTGGCCTAGTATGACCTGGAGCAAGGCCCTTTTACTTGTTGGCACCAAGTTTTCTCCTCTTTAAAACAAGAGAAGCTAACCAGATATCTCTAAGCTCTCTTCCAGACCTAAATTTTTATAATTCTATGGAAAATATGGTATTAAATTTCTTTCAAAAGAAAGGAGTACCTCTGTAAACCACTACCAATTTCTCCTGAAGTCAACTCATCTGTCCCTAAGTTCACATAATGACAGCCCTCTATCATTTAAAAGCATCTCTTGGCTAATACTTTACTCTGTGTGTGGGTGTGTGTGAATCTTTCTATGTACTTTACCTTGTGCAAGTCTATTCTTCCCTCTGGTGAATGTTCTCCTCACCTGATGCACTCTTATGCTGCTGATTTAAATTGCTATTTCATTTTTGAAGAGCACACACACACACACTCTCACATACACACACATATATCAAACTGGATTTGAGGTTTGGTAATTATAAGGTGTGCCAGTTGACATTTGGCAAGCAGAAATTAATTTGTCATTATGCTCATAGCTGGCATTTACATAGCAGTTGGCCTGCTAAAGGATCCTCAAATACTTCTCAAACTTCATTTACACAGATACATTAATGAAATATAGAGATCTCTGGATAGAAGTCATGAAGCTGATGCTTCACAAGATGCATCTCTAAGAACTGGACCGGGGAAGGTCTTGCTGTCGCTTGGTGCTGTGTGATCATGAGCCTATAAGTCCTGCATCATCTCTCTGGCCTTTAACTACCTCATCTATTTAGTAGAACTCATTATCATGCGTCCCTCCCCGCCCCCCCCCAACCCCATCAGCATTCCAATCCTGTGTGGTTGGTTGGAAACACCAGACCAAAGCCCTTAGGACATTCCCTTAACCTTAGGAGTATCCTTAAGACATTAAAAATCAAGCTTTCTTTTTTAGTGGGTAACTCTACCCATGTGGAATTTTTTTAATGGAAAAATTTGTATTCAGTATTTATATTTCTCAGGTCCTCGGCAGTTTTAAAAAAGATGCCCCATAGGAAGCACTATGGGGGGGGGGGGGGTCAAGTGAGAGTGGATTTATTATGGGTTCTAAAAATGAGTAAGATTGGAAAGAGAAATGGGTTTGGATCTTTGCAGAAACCGATAATAGCTCACATTTCTGTGATGCTTTCCTCCTATTAAAATGTTGTCTTCTGGGTAAGAACAGTTCTTTGTGAACAGGGACTGCTATTGGTTTCTTTGCTTTTGTATTCCTAATACTTGGTATATGGTAGGTGCATACTAAATGCTCTTTCATTTATTTATTCCTTGAAATGGCCCTGGGGGAAGGGCACATGATAATTAGTAGCTTTTTTTCTATTAGTTTCTTAAGTCTAGACCACAGGTAGGGAACCTGCAGCCTACAGCCCAAACTTGGATTCCGTCAAAAGGCTGCACTTGAGGACCTAAAGGGCCACATGTGGGCTGGAGGCCATAGGTTCCCCACCCCTACTCTAGACAATCAACAAAATGATTGCAGATTCTGAAATGTAAGGGCTCACTGAAAACTTAGCAATTGACTCTCAAGTGCTCTTAAGAGCTGGCTCCAGGACACCCCCTGCTCAGCTTACAATGCACAGAGTCCTGATAAGAAAAGATATTCATGTAGAGATCACTATATGGAAGACTTCAAATTCTTTCTCAACAGGTTCAGTCAGCACTGCTATGAAACTTGTCCCGAGAAGACCTACAGTGAAGACTTTGAATGTCGAGAGTGCGGTGAATATTGTGGGGACTGTGACCAGAATGAGTGCTTCTGGTGTGAAGAGGGTTTTTATCTTTTCGGTAAGCAGGGAATAGTCACATAGAAAGTGATTGTGAGACTTCCTGGTGTAGATCTAGAGATGGAAGATTTGGGTTCAAGTCTCAGTTCTCCTGCTTAATGACCTTGAGCAAGTCACTTAATGCTGATGGACCTCAGTTTCCTCATCTGTAGAACAAGGGGCATTGGACCAGATGACCACTAAGGTCCCTCCCAGTTCTAAATCTGATTTATCTCAGGTCCTCAGATATTTTAATCTGGTTAAGAAAAGCCAGCATTTTTTAATAGCCAAGGCTTCTTTTTGCCTTAGGCAGAGTATTCATTCATTTATTATTCTTAAATGTCTTTATCCTTATGGGAATAATGTAGGAATTGAGCCTCAGGAATGGCAATTATACCGAGCCCATGAATCTCCTCTCTAGGTTCAGTCTTGCAGCAGGAACTCTCAAGTGACCTTGTAAAATGGAAACAGCATCCCACCCATGATGGCTGTGATGGCCCATTGATTTTGATGGAAGTTGTGTGGCTAAAAATACTGGTCTTTCCAGTGGATGCCTGATGGTCCAAGAGGCTCATGCTTGGGGTGGAAAAGTACACAGTGTTTTTCAATAGCAACCTATGTGTCTAAGGGTGAACTTTGCTTCTATTTTCTTTATAATGCCAGCCCTTCATAGCTTCTTTTCCACATTCTCAGGTGGCATTTGTGTCAGAGAGTGTGACTCTGGTTTCTACAGTGACACTGAAAATGGAGAATGTGAGCCATGTCACCAAACCTGCAAGACCTGCACAGGACTTGGCTATGATAATTGCAGCAGCTGTAAAGGAGATTTACAGCTGGTGGACAGGAAGTGTGTGGACCCATCCAAGACCCTGGGACAGGACACATTTGGGAGCGGTATGTACCTTTCAGTGAGGGAACAGCAGGGGCCCATCTGCTTCTTTTAGGACCCTGCTCAGCCCCAACTCTGGACAAAATAAGACCTCATATAGAAGAGAACTGGGCAGTGAACCAAAAACTAAATGGTGAAAATCCAGGTTGGACAGCTGCTGAGTAGTCTGGTCTTTGCCAAAGGGACCTGTGGCTTGTACTTAAGTGGGAACAACAAAGAAACTGATGGAAGTTCTACCTGGTGACCTGATGAGAAATTTACAGACCCATTTTGCACATATCAAGAGCTACAAGGGAATTTAGAGAGCATGAAGTCCCTCATTTTATAGATGAGGAAACTGAAGTACATGGAGGACCCACCTAGTCCAATCCCTTCATTTTATAGATGGGCAAACTTAGGACCAGAGAGGCTTAGTGATTTGCCCCAAATCACACATAAATTAATCATCAAAGGCAGGGTTTGAACCCCAGTCTGCTAACTTCAAGGTGATATTCTTTCCATTAGACCAACCATTTTATGGAAGCAGCCCAATTTTTACAAGGACCAGCTGTTTCAGGATGTCAGTAAAGTGATGCAGACAAATGTATCCATCCCCAAATCCAATATTCCTAACATTTGCCAAAGTCAGGGAGCAATTTGCCTTGATAAAGTTGATCCTTCCCCAAGCCTTTCCTGTTGAGGTGTTATCTAAAGTTACCAGTAGTTCCCAGGAGTGTTAGATGGGGATCATTCAGTCCACCATCCTCATTTCTCAGAGGCCCAGAGAGTCAAAGAGACTAGCCCAAGATCCCACAGATGACAAGCAAGAGGCAGGATTAGAACCCAAGCCTTCTGACTCCAAATCCAGCACTCTTTCCATTTTTCATGCCTGATTATGGTTGGAGAGCTACCAACAGTGCCCCTAGCCCATCTCACTAGAATTTGGAGTGGTTCCTTTAAAACAAAAAGTGATCCTTTTCTGAGGATAGGTACAGGCCAATATGGGACTCAAGGAGAGAAGAGGAAAGGAAAGGTTGGGTTTCAGGCTCTTCATCTGAGGGTCCCTCTTTCAATTCTGCTTATGTAGAGCTGAACACCTGGCTGCAGGCAGGCTAGCTTACAAGCCCTTCCTGTGATCTCACTGGTTAAGCCTATCACAAACAATGACCCATCCGGCTGGGAAAATCTGATTCACATTCCACCCAGAGAGGCTTGTGAAATGAGAGATGTTCTCAGTTTGATTTCTACGCAATGGTTCTTTAAAGGGGTCATTTCAGTCCAGGAACAGCAGCTGAGGGAACAGATGAGTTTCCCAACAGCTTGTAGGAGTGATCTATCTAGGTCAGGATTAAGATCTCTTTGTGGATTCCAGAAAGAAGGATCCCCATATATAGTCTTCCCTGCTACTGTTCCCCACACGTAAGTGAAAGGTAGAAAGGGCCAGGGAGTTCTCTGATCCCATTGGGCAATGGCTAAAGAGGACCCGAGGTGCTTTCCAAGCCCATACCTATTTTGGAAACATAGTTAGAGAGAAATCAGTCTCAACTCCAGAGTGGGCTATCTTCAGTGAACTGTAACTGGGCCCAAAATGCTGAAAATGAGTTTGTTTGGCATTCAGGCATTTAAAAGGAGGTGCAAGCCAGGGGGAAAATGGTCTGGGTCTGTGTTTGTAGCTGAGAACATCTGTATTTTATCTGGCGTACCAGATGATGAAATGAAGCGAGGAGCCAGGAGACAGAGAAGGCTTGATTCACCAAGTGAGTACACATCATTTCAACTGGACTACGCGCGTTGCAAGCTGGAACCGGGTCTTGATCTTTCTTCTTTGCTCAAGTGCCACACCCAGCCCTCTTTAATTTTCTCCCACCCAAAGCTATGTTGTTTTTTGTTTTGTTTGTTTGTTTGTTTTTTAAAGGGGGAAGGGGAGAGATGAGGAGAACTGGAGCATTTGTGGGGTATGGTACTAATCAGGACTGGATGAAGCAGACAGTGGTATTTCTCATGACCTGGCAAAGAGACCAAGCTAGTGACCTGAAAGGTCTGTTTCACCTCCATAATCTTTGACATAAGACATACAGACTATGAAAGAAACA
>NW_027185764.1:4542642-4590749 GCF_028583685.1 Petaurus breviceps papuanus
AGAAAGAAAGAAAGAAAGAAAGAAAGGAAGGAAGAGAGAAAGAAAGAAAGAAAGAAAGAAAGAAAGAAAGAAAGAAAGAAAGGAAGGAAGAGAGAAAGAAAAGAAGGAAGAAAGGAAGAAAGAAAAGAAGGAAGGAAGAAAGAAAGAAAGAAAGAAAGAAAGAAAGAAAGAAAGAAAGAAAGAAAGAAAGAAAGAAAGAAAGAAAGAGAGAAAGGAAGGAAGGAAGAAAGAGAGAAAAGAAGGAAGGAAAGAAGGAAGAAAGAAAAGAAGAGAGAAAGAAAGGAAGAGAAAGAAAGAAAGAAAGAAAGAAAGAAAGAAAGAAAGAAAGAAAGAAAGAAAGAAAGAAAGAAAGAAAGAAAGAAAGAAAGAAAGAAAGAAAGAAAGAAAGAAAAAGGAGGAAAATATTTGTTCACTGAATAAGGTAAGAACCTAGCATAACCTACACACTACATTTCAGACATTGAGCTGGGATATTGAATGGAAAATACATTTAGTCCTTTCAGTCTTGGGAGCATGTGGGCCACAGTATCCATCTTTCCACTGTTTGTTTTTTCTTGCAAAATACAGTTTAAATTGCAATACAATAGCACAGGTTATTACAGAACAAGTCATAGTCAGTTGCCCCTTGGAGATTAGAAGAGGCAAACCTGAGTCACCCTGGGTGAACTCAAAGGAACTGGGAGTAGTGCAGAGGCGGCCCAGACAAATGGCCTAGTTGAGTATGGGAGGATATAGCTATCTAGGTGTTCTGAGCATACCTTTGGATGGATTCGTGTGTGAAAGGTAAGAAAAAAAATCAACTCATTCCTTCACCCATGCTGCACCCCAGTGGAGATAATTGGTTCATGTTTGCATCTGAGATCATGGGCTTCTGACAGAATAATTATTTAAAACAAGGAATCTTTAGAAAAATCAACACACATGATGAGACTCACCAATACTAAAATGGACTTTTAATCAGTTGTATAATTGATGGGAGGGAGAGTGGTAATTAAAAAAAAAAACACCAAAAAACCACCTTTGGTTTTCTCACTAGCATAGAGTGGGGGAGAATGCCTGTCCCATTTCCTGGATTGGACTATTTATGACCATGGATCATGGGTTTCTATAGCCAAGTCATTCATCACAAAGAGGTCACTCTGTACTTAGCAAGGCTCCAGCCTATCTTTCCAGAATTACTGTACATTCCTCTCCTTCATCATCCTATTCTAGTCAAACTTGCCTCTTTGCTGTTCTCTAAACTCAGGTCTCCATTTATTGCCTTTGAGACTTTGCACAAAATATAGTGGAATGTCTGGTATATACTTAGATGACTGTAATAGATTCCTTCCTCCCCTCTGCCTCTTAACATTCCTGTTTTCTTTCAAATTTCAAGTCATGAGCCACCTCCTACAGGAAGACTTCCCCTCTCATTAGTCTTTTCTCCAACCTTCTCAAATAATCATATATATGCTTATCAGACTGTAAGAGTGTACCACTCCATGGGGGGGGGGGAGGGCTACATGGCCCAGGGAATAGAGCACAGGCCCTGGAGTCAGGAGGATCTCAGTTCAATTTTGGCCTCAGACACTTAACACTTACTAGCCATGTGACCTTGGGCAAGTCACTTAACCCCAATTACTCTGTCTTCCCCCCTCCAGAAAAAAGAAAAAAAAAGAGTACCCCACTTCTTGCATAGAATGGAAGCTTCCTGAAGACAGGGACCATTTAATTTTTATCTTTCTATTCTCCAACATGGCAGACAGCATGGCAAGTCGATAGAGACCTGGCCTTGGAGCATAAGTTCAAGTATTGCTGACCCATACAGCTATGTGACCATGGGCCAATCACCACTTAGCCTCTTAGTACTCTTAGGCAACTGTCTCACACTGCAAGTTTGGAATTGGTGAGGAGAGCCCCTTCATCCTGGAGTTCTACAGGCAGCTGGATGGTGCCCTAGGCCTGGATTCAAGAAGGTCTAATTTCAGATCTGGCCCCAGGGGCAGTTAGGCAGGGCAGTGAATGGGTCCTGGAGGGAGGAGGACCCAAGTTCAAATCTGGCATCAGACACTAGCTACATGAACCAGGGCAAGTCATTTAATCTTGGTTGCCTCAAGAAAAACCCACCAATCTGACCCCATATACTTACCAAGTCACTTAAACTCCGTCTGCCTCAGTTTGATCAAGGGTAAGATGGGGATAATTAACAGCACCTACCACCCAGAGCTGTTGTGAAGATCAAATGAGGGGATACTTGTAAAGTGCTCCGCAGAGTGCCTAGCATATCTGTGGGCATTTAATAGATGTTTGTTTCCTTCCTCCCAATACCAATAAAATTTCAGGTCCACTCGGTAACCTCAAGTGTCTGGAGCAGTGCTTTATTTACACTTAATAAAATACTCATTGATTTGCATTGTTGGACTGGTCCTTCCAAAGGAGACATCGTTGGTAATCTGGACCATATGACAGATCAAGTCAAAGAAACTCTCAATAGAGAGAGCAGGACTGTTTGTTGTCTCCCTTTCTCTATTCCTAGTCTTTTCCTGTGCCCCTTCCTCCACAAATTGAAACCAAAAAAGGGAAATCGTGCATTTCACTTTGATAGTTATTAAATGCTTACTGTACCTAAAGCCCTGTGTTGGGTCCTGGGCGCACAGACCCACAGAGATAATGAAGATTCCAAAGCCCGAGTGTATAAATAGCCTCCGGCTCCTCCTATGCTATATAAATGCAAGCATAACCAACTACACAGATCAAGGCTTCCCTTTCTAGTGAGGGGAGGGAAAGCTCACAAAGAGCCCAGCTGTAAAAATGCTCAGGTGTGGCCACTGGCTTTGGAAGGAGAAGGTGGCCTCAGCTGGTTTCCTAAAGCCGGTGGTGGGAGGAGAAGTCATCTGGCAGTTAAATCATTCGTATGCTGTTAAGTGATTTACTGGTAGGGTTAGCAGGTCCCAGACCCATCTCTTTCACATTTCCCCTACACACATCCTAAAACTGTGGGTTTTTCCAGCAGAGTCTAAAACTATATTCCCAGCTGGCTCTAATTGGACTCACTAGTCATAGCATAGAGCCCAAGAAGTTGAATTATGTTTCTGTCCTTGACTACATCCTAACAATTTACCATCAGCCTTGTCCCAGCCCTGAAATCCCTACCAGAACAATGGACAGGGTTCTCAGAACAGGGCTTTCCATGCCAACCACACTGAAGGTCGAATACCCATGTTTTAAAAGTCTAGGTCATAGGGTCATAGATTTAGAACTGGAGGGAATAGTAGAGATCATTGAGTTCTACCTTCTCATTTTACAGATGAGAAAACTGAGGCCCAGAAAGGTTAAAGGACTTGCCCAGGGCTTTACAGCTAGCAAATACCTGTCACGATTTGAAGTCTGGTCTTCCTGACTCCAGATCCAATACTCTATCCACTACACCACATTGCCTAGATGATGGCGAAGAGAAATTCATTTGTATTTGGTTACAATATCTAGAAAGCCTTTTATTGAGAGGATTGGGGAGAAAGCAGGGAGAAGACTATTTGCAAGCTTTATTCTGTTCTTTTCATTAAAACCTGAAAGTTTAAAAGCCTTAATAGCTCTAGTGGCTTAAAACTACACTAAGACTTTTTAAAGAACCTTTATATGTAAAGGACTTTGCAATCTTATGTATAGAGTGCTTGGCCTGGAATCAGGAAGATAGTCTTCCTGAATCCAAATCCATCCTCAAACACTTACAAGCTGTGGGACTCTCAGCAGGCCACGTAATCCTGTTTGCCTTAGTTTCCTCATCTGTCAAAAGAGCTAGAGAAGAAAAGGTCAAACCATTCCATTATCTTTGCCAAGAAAACTCCAAACAGGATTACAGTCAGCAGACTGAAAACTGACCAACACCAATTGATATGACTATTCTAACTTAGAACTAAATCCAGAATTAATTTTTTATAGCAATCATCAAATTTCGGGACCTTACACAGAGAACAAAGAATAGTCTCTATGACAATGTGCAGTCACTAAGAAACTTAAATTTCTTAGATTACTTGACTTTAACAAACATCATCAGAATCTAACCTTGGTGCTGCATATTTACTACAAAGTGTGCTATTGTATATAGCATATATACAATGTATGCTATTTTAGGTGCCTTTTTATTTTATTTTTTTCCCTTTTATTTTTCCTTTTTATTCCCAATTCCTCCAGTTTATCCCAATTATACATTATAATGGAAAGTCCTAGCCCTGAGGAAGCCTTGTCCTGGCCCAACAGAATGATTGGATTCCTTATAGCTCCTAGGCATCTTAAGAAAGCAAAGAGTAATTGAAGCCAGCCTAGGAATAAAGACTAGCAAAAGTCAGGTCCAGGAAGTAGCTAGCATGTAACACCCAATAAGAATGTCTCGCAGCAGAGGAGGAGTTCAATTTGACTTAGGAAACCATGTTTCCTGAAAGGTCATCCTTGGTCAAGAACTTGACCACACTATAACTAGAACGGAATGAATGGGGCTCCTCCCCCACAGCAGACCAGAGACAGTCTCTAGTCCTTGTGGTCTTCCATCACAGGGAGAATGTGACCGTCCCTTGTCTTGCAGGTGGTACCCATCCCCCAAAGTCTAATCGCTTTGGAGACGCCCCACCCCCAATCTCTGGTGATACAAACCAGCTTTTTGCCAGAATGAATTGTATATCCTGGTCAGGTATACTCTTCATTTCCACTGTTTCCTCTAAAACTTTCATATTGCTTCTCTAAGTTTAAATAAAATTCTTCCTTATAGCTCTGATAAAGACAAGAGTCAAAGAAAAGGGGATAATGAAAAGAAAGTGTAGAGACCACCATTAAAAGTGGAGAAAAGGTTGAGAGAGAAAAGAGAAAAGGGAAGAGAAAGGCTCAAAAGAGATTAGATGCAGCTGGGGAAGGAGGGGGGGGGGGCTCAACTAATGAAGAATAAATATAAAAATTTGCAGAGACAAACGTTAAAGAAACGAAACAATAGAAATTTGCACAAACCAGAAAGGAAATTTCCTGACCTTGGAGCTCTTTAAGAACAGAATCACAAATCATCCATTTCAAATAGTTTTGATGTGATCTTGGCTGAAGGCAAGGGATTGGACCAAACTATTTCATTTCTCAGGGCCCTTTGTTATTCTATGAGTCCATGGGTCAATAAGGAAAAAGGGGAACATGATGATTGAGGTCAGAAAATAAATATAAAGCAGTGAACTTGTTAAAATTAAACCTTTAATCTCATTTTTTTTTTAAGTAACAAAGACAATCTCTTATATTTAGTGCTCTGAATGGTCAAAATCCTTACCTAGACTGAACTGGATAAATTCCTTTGGAACCTCAAAAGTTGGTACATATTCCCCTCTGGTGGATGTCTGGGCATATTGCAAAGTTTGAAATAAGTGACTGCTGGACAATGAGAGTTTCAAGTTATCACTGACCTGTCAATAAGTAAGCCTTTCATAATTTAAAGAAAAACAAATGAGTAAGAAGAAATGAATTCAGGACTCAGTTCATTGAAATTAACCAGCCCTTGGGGGCAGCTAGGTGGCACAGTGAATAGAGCACCGGCCCTGGAGTCAGGAGGACCTGAGTTCAAATCCGGCCTCAGACACATGACACAAAAACTAGCAGTGTGACCTTGGGCAAGTCACTTAACCCCAATTGCCCTCCAAAAAGCAAAAAAAAAAAAAAAAGAAAGGAATTAACCAGCCCTTGGAGAAATTCAGAGGTCAGGCCAGGCAAGGATCCCCTAGAACCGTTCTGGACCAATTCTTCATTCCTTGTCAGCCCTTCAGCCTCTCTCTCAACTTGAAAACACTGGAATCATTTCTATATTTATTTTTCCTTCTTCCAGCCCTTTGGTGAACAATGACTTATACTGATACTGTGGGAGAGCCCTTTCTACCTGAAAACCATACTTGCCATTTAATTTCTCAGTTAAATTCAACCAGCATTTATTAAACGTCAGCTGTGTACAGAATAGTGAAGGAAGTTTAGATAAGACCCAGTGCAATGTTTATTCCTTGGAGATAGGGATCTTCATTTTTTTGTCTATCTCCAGTGCTTTGCAAACAGTAGGCACTTAATAAATATCGATGGAATTGGACTGAATTTAATTTTCAAATTCAATTCAATTCTATCCAATTCAACAAACACAAATATTCCTGTAGAGCTTATATTCTAGCAGAAAGATAAGAAACAGGGTGGTGGAGCAAGCAACCCAGCATCCCCAGGGTGGCTGCCAACACAGGTTCTTAGATCTGCTTTTCTAAAGGAAAGCAACTCAAAATGGGTTAACAATCTCGCCTTAATCAATCAAACATATCATTTATTTAGTTCAGGGGGAAAAGTCAACACCCCGGACTTCAGAGTATACAGACAGAAGTTACAAGACAGAGAAACAGATCAAGCAGACAGGCTTCCAAACTGTCCAACCATTACATCCATACCAAATCACAGTTACCAGAGAGGGAAGCATCAACATCTGGGTTTTGCAAAGCCGGGAGGCTCTCCACAATGGCTGCCCAGAGTTTCATCTGGTCAAATCACACAACACTTCTCAAAGGGAGCCCCAAAGCAAAGCCTCACATCAGGGATTATACAGCCTTCTCTTTGGTCAGACAATGTAACCGCCCTCTGGACACACTGCCCAATCACACAGCATCAAGGTATGTGCATTTCTGAAAGCCAAACCTCCTGCCACAGGCTCCATGTGACCACATTCAGCCTATTAGGGGGAAGAGTATATTTTCAAATCAAGGGAAGGTTCTCAGAGTCTCTTAAACCTATCAAACGGCTTAGGGACAGGGAAGATCTTTAAATTTGCATTTCCATTCCACTAGGTGGCTGCAGTGAGTCCCTTGAGTCAGGAGGACCTGAGCTCAAATCTGGCCTCAAACACTTGACACACTTGCTAGCTGTGTGACCTTGGGCAAGTCACTTAACCCCAATCACCCTCCAAAAAAAAAAGAAAGATAAGAAACAAAGGTGGATCATTATAATATACAACAGCTTGTAAAAAGCAATCAAATTAGAAAGATTTTTTTTTTAATGCCAAGAGGATTATACAAGGTTTCCTGCATGAAACAGCAATTGAACTGGGATTTAATAAGTAGGTAGAAATTTCCCAGGTCAGAAGGGAAGAAGAGCAGTGTGAGAAAAGACATGGAAGTGGTTATCTGCAGTGTTAGGAGATAGACAGTCGGCCAGCTGATGGACTTATGCAATATATGGAGGAGAGTACATGAGCTAAGGCTATAAAGGTAGGGGGGTTTTACGTGGAGCATTACTTTGTCATTAAAAAAAACCCTAAATAGAACTTTTTAAAGAATCAGTACAAGGAAGAACTTTCCAACAATGTGGCTAATCCAGAAATAGAAAGGCCTAATTTTCCGAGGAAATGAGCTCCCTACGGCTGAATTGTTCAAGCAGAGGCTGAATTCAGATACTATCAAAGGTTTGAGGATTGGACTCAATGACCCCTTGGGTCCCTTTCAACTGTAAGGCTCTAATCTTTGTAATTCTCAGTCTGTCAGCACCAACCCTGACACCCCAGCAGTTTTGTGAAAGGGACCTACAGTTGACTTTGATCTTGGCACCACTTATTCCCATGTGGAATCCTTTCAAAATAGCAAAGATCATGCTAATAACCAAGAAAACAGGGCCACCCCAGCTACATTTCCTTCACTAGCACAAAGAAATTGACTGATGATGTAAAAAAAATCAAGTTGTAATGAATCCCCAAAGTGGTTTTTGATACCGAGCATCTTATAGGTGACAGATTTGGTGATGTGGTAGTCATGATGTTGAATGCCACAGGCAGACCAAAGGTTCAAGTGGCATCCAAAGAGTAGACTAATAGCTTCTCTCTAGAAAGAGTACTTTCTATGGTCTTGACAAGGATAGAAGAAATTGCTGAAGTTTATCTTAGGAAGACTGTTACCAATGTCATGATCACAGTAATAGCCTATTTTAGTGACTCCTAATACCACACCACCCCCAAAATGCTGGCAACACCACTGGCCTCGTGCAACGTCAAATCACCAATGAGCCAACTGTTGTTACTATTACTTTTGGTTTGGGTGAGAAGGCTGGTGCCAAAGGGGACATGTTGAACTTGGACTCTGGAGGTGGTACTTTCAGTGTCACCATCATAAGCAATGGAAGTCAAGTCCATAGTTGATGATACTCACTTGGAGGGAGAGGATTTTGAGTGAATGAATGAAATGCATTTATTAAGCATCAAACCATGTGCCAAGCACTAACTGGGCTGAGCATTGGAGATACACATACAGAAGTGAGAAAGTGCCTGTTCAAGGACATTATGTTGAAAGAAAGACAACACATATAGAGAAGTGATGGCAAGGGGAAGGAGTTACCATCCACCATTTCTGCAGAGCCCAAACTCAAGCACAATAAGGACATCTGAGAACAAAGGGGTCATCCTTCGCCTCTGTACTGCTGTGGATTATGCTTTTTTTTTTTTGGAGGGGGGAGGGCAGGCAATTGGGGGTAAGTGACTTGCCCAAGGTCACACAGCTAGTAAGTGTGTCAAGTCAGATTTGAACTCAGGTCCTCCTGACTCCAGGGCCAGTGGACTTCCCTACGCCACCTAGCTGCCCCTGCTGCTGTGGATTATGAAGCACACCTTTCCTTCCAATATTCAGGCTAATATTGAGATGAACTCTACCTAAATTTTTAACCCCTAAGCCTGCATTGAACAGCTGAATGCAGCCATTTTTGAAACACTGTGCCCTGTGGGAAAGGCCCTGAGAGAAGACAAGATGGATAAGTGCTAGATCTATGACATCATTATGGTGGGCGGCTCCATTCTTACTTCTAAGAAACTTTTTCAAGACTTCTTTAATTGAAAGGAACTGAACAAGAACATTTAGAGGTATCTCCTCCAAACCCACCACTGAATACCTCATCTAAATTCACTAGTCGGTAAGTCAATAAGCATTTATTGTCTACTATGTGCCAGGCATGGTGCTAAGAGCTGGAGATACAAGAGAGATAAGATAGACTCTGCCTTCAAGGAGCTCACAGCCTAACGGGGCAGACGACATGCCAACAGCTATGTACAACCAAGCGATCTACTGGATCGAAAGGAAACAATCACCAGAAGGAAGGCACTGATGTTAAGGGAGAGCAGAAAAGGTCCCGTAGAAGCTGGGGTCTTATCTGCGACTTGAAGGAAGCCAGAGATGAAGAGAGAGAGCCTTCCAGGCATGGGTGGCAGCCAGAGAACATGCCCAGAGCTGAGAGATGGAGTGTCGTGTTTGAGGAACAGCAAGGAGGCCAGACTCACTGGATCTGAGCTGGTATGTGTGTAGGAGGCAGGAGCAAGGTGGTAAGGTATTAGAAGACTGGAAAGGTAGGAAGGAATCAAGTTATGAAGAGCTTTGAAAGCCAAAAAGAAGACTTTATATTTGATCCTGGAGGTAATAGAGAGAATTTATTAAATAGAGTTTATTGAATAGGGGATGTCATGGTAGGACTTGAAGATCACATTGACAGTTGATTGGGTTATGGACTGGAGTCATAATTATAGGACCCAAATTTGGAACCGCAACTGGGTACAGAGGAAATTTCAAAATCACATCAGAACTACTATATAATTTCTGGGCTTTATGGATACCTGTGAGACAGAAGATATCCTTATAGAGGATAAGTGACAGCATCAACAGCAACAACAACTACCCTTTCTAGAATTCTTTACTATTCACAAAGCCTTGTACGTGTGTTATCTCATTTGATCCTCCCAACAACCCTTGAGATAGGTGCTATTATTTATATCCCCATTTTACAAATGCAGAAACAGGCTCCAAGAGGTTAAGCAACTTGTCCAGGATTCCACAGCTCAGTGTTCGAGGTCAGATTTAAACCTAGGACTATCCTGACTCACTTTTCATTGCACTACCTAACTGCCTTAGAGTAAAGAAAAGTTGGATTCAAGTCCTCCCTTTGGAATATATTTTTTGTGTGACCTTGGGCAAGTCACTTAAGGGGTCAGTACTCAATCATAGGCAACTGTCCAAGCCTATAAGTTGAAGAGAAGGTACTAACTTACATTGATAGAGGGTTTTCTTATCTGAAGGTTGGCTATTCCATTGAAATCTCTGTTCAACACAATGATCAGACATCATTCCAGAAGGTCAAGAGAAGTGATCAACTCTATACACCAAACATATATATGTATATATTATATCAATACATTATATAGTAATAATATTATAGATACAGGATATAACCAATGTGAGAATCAGTTTTGCTTTACTAGGCATATCTGTTATAATAGGTTTTTGTTTTTTTTTAATTTGGAGGGAGATGGAATTTTAAAATTTTGGACTGAGAAAATAAATGATGTTAATTTTTTTGATTGAAGAAAATAATAGATTTAGTTCCTATTTCCACTCACGTTCTAAACACTAGAATGTGTGCACAAGGAGAGAAGTGAACACTTCCCTTTATCTATACAAAAAACAAATAGAAATGTGATTCCCCCCCCACCCCCTGACCCTGTAAGAATAAAAACCTGCTTAAAATTGGCATAACGAAAAAACTCTATGATTCTACACATAAGAGATTAATTTTTCCCCCTTCCCCTCTTACAGGTAACTGGAGAAAACATCAACTTTGTGATCCTCCTTGTAAAACCTGTAATGCATCAGCCACTCTGTGCACTTCCTGTCATAAAGGTTAGTGATGCCCTTGAAAAGAGCTTGATAGCCGAGGACAGCTCCTACGCTTGTATTCCTCTGGGAGGTCAAAATCATTTATGACAAAACTTCAGACATTTGACCTAAAAATGTTTATTTAGGGTTTTTTTTTTCCTTCTTTTTGAACCAGAGCCCTAAAACCTTTAAATGCTCTTAAGGATTTTAAATCCAGAAAGGGACCTTAGAAAGTAGTGGCTACGAGCCAGTAAGTCTTGTTAAGTGACTTGCCGGGTGTTGCTAACAGAGGCGGGAATCAAACCCAGATCTTTCCATTCCAAATCTAGTGCTCCTCACACTACACAAGACTGTTTTCCTAAATAGACACCTCTTAAATAACCCATTTTCCTCCTCACCCACTTAAATGGTTCTATGACTGACTTGGTGATCTGCTGAGCAGTTAACTGCAGAGTTAGGAAATGAATTCTAGACTGTGCCACTGATTGGCGTGACCTTGTAAAAGTCATTCTATGTGTCTAGTCTGTTACTTCTATAAGAGTTCCTCTTGGGGCGGCCAGGTAGCACAGCGAGTAAGAGCACTCGCTCCAGAGTCGGGATGACCTGGATCAAATCCAGGCTCAGATACTCAGCCCCCATGTAACCTTGAGCAAGTTATTTAACCCCGATTGCTTAAAAAAAAAAAAAAAAGAGTTCCTCTGGTCACAGCTTGTTTCTCTCAGCACTCCAATTATGTGGGGGAAAATAAAAATGCCTCATCATCTCTCAGCTTGCCCTTTTAGAAGTTCTCTCTCATAATCTAATATATTTGCAGATGTGGCAGATACCAGCTCTCCCTTCTTTCCTCATTCCCCTGAAGAGTCCCCAAATTCCCAAGTAACCTGGCATAAAACCTTTGCTGTCTCTCAGGGGTTACTAGAACTATATTCAAGGGTTGTTAGAACTGTATGAATTAATTTATGATTCCAGGGACCAGAAAGGTGCAAAGAGTCTAGGCAACAGGGTAGTACCATGTACTGATAGAAAGAAGATATTGGGGAAGGAGGGAAGAAAAGGAACAAGCAAGTACCTGCTGTGTGCCAAGCATTTAACAAATATTAACTCTTTTGATTCTCACAACAGTCCTGAAAGGTAGGTACAAATGACACCTCCATTTTACAGATAAGAAAACTAAGACAGACAGAAGTTAAGTGACTTGCTTAGAGTGCCACAGCTAGTAAGTATTGGAAGTGGGATTTGAACTCGGGTCTTCTTGATTCCAGGCCCAGCACACTCTCCACTGTGCAACAGTGAGGGTGTAGAGTGAAACACGAGAGCTGGCCTAGACATAGTGGCCCCCCCAAGCACTAACCAATCAAGTTAGTGGGATTTTCAGAGTTTAAAGGACTAAGTCTTTAAACTTAACCCTTGACCTCTGGTTTGGAAAATACTCCTGTGTCAGGGAAATTAGCAAGGGGATGCCTGGGGTGTCGGATAAATTGATGTTGTATTGTGAACTGTAAATCTGTGTTTTCCCCTCCCTAGGCTCTTGCCAAGGTGGCTCTTGCAATACTTTCCCATGGCTTGATAAACGCATGAACTTGAGCACTGATGAAAGCACCATTTTAGTCTTCACTTACCTGGTCTAGCTTATGACACCAATAAGGGTAAAAGTTAATAAGGAAATTAATCTGAAGTTTGAGAACAGAGCCTGCCTTAAGCAAAATTATGAAATGGGAAAAGTTTGTCTTTGAGTGCCTGGGCCTCCCCGTTTAGCTGCTTTCCCCACCTTTTTCATAATGTTCTTTCCACTCCCACAATCCAATTGCCACTGGGAAAGAACTGGATGGGACAGATAAAGTTATTTCTCCAAGCTCAGACCAGTTAGTGGCTTCCAGTTAGAACGCTTCTGAACACAGGCTTCCAGCAGATCTGGCCAATTTGGAAGAAATGAGCATCCTTGTTAAATAGTTTGCTATGTCCAAGAGAGCACTGTCCCAGACACCAGGAGAATTTACAGAAAGTTGAAAGACAAGGTTCTGCTCCCATATTCTTTGTATAGATAAAGAAATCATTTTGAGCAGGCCTGCACAACTTGGGGCCCCCCAAAGGATTTCAGCCCTCGAAACGTGTAGAGGAAGGCATCCTTGACTTTTTTGCAGGCCCTCCCCCCCAAATTCTTTGATGTGCCCATGGCTTGTGCAGACCTGAGTTAGAGTAAGGGTTCTTCAGCCTTTAGCAGTCTCAAATGAAGCCTATGCACCGCTTCTCAGAATAATGTTTTAAATGCATAAAATAAAACACAGGATTACAAAGACAATCAATATAGTAAAATATACTTTTCCAAAGAAAGAGTTTAAATTCCTGGATCCTAAGTTAAAAACTTCTGGTTTAGAGGAAGAGATACATGACAAATTTGGTTCAAATGTTCTTTTATTTTCCCTCTGGTGTGTTTCTAGGAACCTATCTTTACTCTCAGTCCTGCATCCCTTCCTGTCCCCAAGGAACCTGGCCCTCAGAGAAATTTGGGAGATGTGAGAAATGCACCGAAGATTGTGAGTCCTGTTCTACAATGAGCCATTGTATGAAGTGTCTGCCTCAACCAGACCAGCCACTCTACCTGCACCATGGCAGGTGCTACACACAGTGCCCTGAGTAAGTGCAGCTCTTTCTGTCTCTGTCTCTCTTCCTCTGTCTCCCTCTGTGTCTGTCTGTCTATCTCTGTCTCTCTTCCTCTTTCTGCCTCTGTGTCTTTTCTCTGTCTCTCTATCTGTTTCTCTTTCTGTCTCTCTGTGTGTCTCATTCTCAGTTTGAATATCTGTCTCTGTATGTCTTTCTCTGTCTATCTGTCTTTCCCTTTGGCTCCCCATGTCTTCCTTTTAAAATTCATTTAAGTTTCTTCCTGGGAAACGCCTTCTTCCAAATTTCTGTCTCCCTTGGAAAGGCCACCCACATCATCCCTGCTGGATTGTTGTCACAGAGTGTCACACACATACATCATAGGCAATATGCCATTGTATTTCTTTAAAACTTGGGTTCTTTCCACTTTGGACTGAAGCTTCATTCAAGCATCTTTGGCATTTTTTCTCCATTGCCAACCAGAGTCTTGCAGTTGTCAGGAAAGTGCTGCCCTTGGATCAGTGCTTTATAAACCCTAGAGCACAATATCAGTGTGAGTTATTATTGTTGTTAAATGAAGAAGGACCCCTGGGGGAGTTCAGCATGGCGACTATAACTGATTACTATAGCTGGAAGGGTAGGAATTTGATTTTTTTTACCAGATTTGTGATTTCATCCATGAAGGGAACTCCAAGGATGGGGCTTGCTCTACAAGTATAGATTAACAATGGCTCTCCAATTTATAGTCTTGGAAAGCTGCTTAGAGTGGAGATGTCAAACATATACCTAATGCTACCCAGAAGCCTCCAAAAGGATTAAAATGTAATTGGGAAATATTTAACAAAATAAATAAAAACACTATGTCATATAGATAATACTAATATGTGGTTTTCTAAATCAATATTCAGTCTGAAGGGATCCTTATGCAGTGGCCCCCATTTCTATTTGAGTTTGATACCACTGGCCTAGAGCACTGAGAGGTTAAATGACTTACCTAAGGTCATGCAGCCTGTATATATCTCTGGAAAGATTTAAAAGTCAGCCCAAAGAAAATCCAACATCCAAGTAGGCATGAACTGCTAAGATTCTCAGCATCTTCTATAAACTCGTAGGGAGACATTAGTTTTGACTTTTATCTCTTTCAGTGATACCCCTTCATCCTTTAACCTCATCGCCATCTGCACCCAGTTTATGACTTAGAAAGCCCACTTCCTGTTAATAAGGATTTCCTCTTTGGAATGGGTTCCTGCCATTTTGGCCCCAAGCCCTACGGCATCCCTGACTCATTGACTGCCCTAGAGGTAAAGCCCAATGATCTCTCGAGTCTGAAGGTGCTACATGAAAAGCTGTGAGAGTAATGTGACTTTGGACCCTCTTCAGAGGCATTTCTGAGGTTCAGAGGAGCTCCCACCTGTGAACCCTCAGGCTTTCTTGATGTTTCCCTTTTAGTCAATACTGCAACCTTTTCTTCAGTTTGTGTTATTCAACTCTAGACTTGTTGCAGGAGTAGAGACAGGATTTCCACTGCTCTCCTACCCTCATTTCTAGGAAACATATTAAAACTTGTCTTTAGATTTTCAATTTTAAAAAAATTACAAGGAAGTAGATTGTTGTTCAGTTGTGTTCAATTTTCTGTGAGCCCATTCTGGGGTTTTCTTAGCAAAGATACTGGAATGGTCTGCTATTTTCTTCTCTAGCTCATTTTTTTTTTTTTTGCCTTTTTGGAGGGTACTTGGGGTTAAGTAACTTGCCCAAGGTCACACAGCTAGTTTTTTTGTATTAAGTGTCTGAGGCCAGAAGCGAACTCAGGTTCTCCCGACTCCAGGGCTGGCTCTTTACTCACTGTGCCACCTAGCCACCCCTCTCTAGCTCATTTTATAGATGAGGAACAGGGTTAAGTGACTAAGTTAATAAGTACGAACTCATGAAGATGAATCATTCTGATTTCAAGCCCAGGGTTGTATCCACTGGACCACCTAACTGCCTCAAGGAAATAGTTTTTAAAAGTTGCACTCTGGGATAGAAAAAGAGATAAAGCTGTAAGAAACTTTAAAAATTCCATTCTTTAAGGAAATCTAAGTGGAGGCTAGTTAGGCCTAATCTTTCTTAGCTTAGCATCTCCCCTCTTGAAATGGCTAGTCCTGTACTTTTTGTCCTGAACGTCACGTTTGGGTTGAATGCTAGCCCAAGATCTTAGACTTCCAGCCCAAAGAAAATCAAACATCCAAGTAGGCATGAAGATTCTCAGCATCTTCTAGAACCTGTCTTCTAGTCTTACCTTTTGGAATGGAACCTCTGGTATGGGATGTAATTTCCCTAATTTGGCCCCAAGAGTCTTTCCCTGAGCTTCAGGCAATTCCCCCATTGATATGGAATTCAACTGATTCTCCCTTCCTATAGATCTTAGAGGATCCATCTCTTGAATATTCTGTTCCAACTCAGAGCTATTTCTTTCTTACTCATTAAAAAAAAAAGTGCATGGATAACTTTTGCTTTTATCACCTAAATTTCCTTCTATATCCCTCCCTCTCCCCCATTCCAGACAGCCATCCCTCATAATAAAGAACAAGAATAAGTGAAAAAATTCAGTTAAATTAATCAATACATCAAAACTATGAAATTTTATGTAATGTTCCACACAAGTGGATCCCTCATCTCTACAAAGAAGTGGGAGGGAAGTGTCTTCTCATATCTTTGGGGGGGAGGGGAGGGGGGGTCAACCTTATTCTTTAAAACATTTATACCAGGGGCAGCTAAGTGGCATAGTGAATAGAGCACCAACTCTGAAGTCAGGAGGACATGAGTTCAAATGTGATCTCAGACACTTGGCACAGTTATTAGTTGTGTGACCTTGGGCAAGTCACTTAACCCCAACTGCCTTGCTTTCCACCCTCAAAAAACAAAACAAAACCCTTTACACCATTAATTTTGGATTGTTTGGGGGGCTATTAGTGGATATAATGATTCCCTGTCTCTGGTTACTTCAATTTGAATCATTTCATGTAAGTCTTGTCTTCTTTCCCTGTATTTCTCACATTCATTGCATCTTACAGCACAATAATGTTCCATTATATTCATGTCTCCCAATTTGTTTAGTTATTCCCCTATTTGATAGACACCTACTTTGTTTCCAGTCTTTGGATACTACAAGAAATACTTCCATAAATGTCTGACTTACTGCCCAAAGACCTCAGACCTTGTCATCCACCTCACTAATGAGCCCTAAGGAACCTTATATGTGTCATCTTCTCCAATTAGAGTGGGAGATCCTTGAGAACAGGAACTCTCTCCGATTTTCTATTTGTATCTCTAGCAATTAGCATAGTATCATACCTTAGAAAGGACGTTATTAGTGTTTTTTTTTTTCCATTCATTCACCTGGGGCTGGTTCTTCTGCCTGTCGCCATTGTTCAGGGACCCCATCAGCATTCTAACAGCATTGTCCAGAAGTCAGAATCAGCTTGCCTTGTCTTCCTGTTACCAAACTCTCAAATAAATCTCCCACTGTTGCTGTTAAGCCTTTAGCTCTCACTTAGTTCAAGAGCAGATTAAACATTCCAGATACACTTTGAGCTCATTGAATAAATTCAGAATGTCAGCCTTAAACATGTCCCGAGCTCTCCATGATGACTCATGATGACTTGAGTTCCAGATTCTTGTTAATTTCAACTTTTTCCATAGAAAAGAAAGTCAGTAATAATGCAGGTGATTCCACAGACAGCAATTTCCATCAGTCTTCAGATGATGGTGTTTTCTTGACACTATCATCCATATCATCACGGTTCTCCCTACTGGCCCAGATAGAGCTCTGCTGCTTTAATTGTATTTTTCATCAGGTCTGCTTAGAACCAGTTACTGCTGTTACTAAGGCCAATTCAGTTAACAATATAATTATTAATAAATTCATTTTAATAAATTGTTTTATTAATTAATAGATACACTTTAAATTAACAAATAATTAATGCTATTGGTAAATATTTTATTAATAATATATAATTAATAAATAATAATAATAAATACACCTTTATTAAGTGACTAGGTGCTAGACACAGAACTATGCTTCCACTTTTAGGTGAAGGGTCTGGAGTCTTATTTCCCAAATGGGCTGACAGGGAACTAAGGCTTAAAAACAGGATGGAATCACATAATTGTAGTTAAAGGAACCTCAGACACCATCTTGTCCAACCCATACCTCACCAAGAATCCCCTCTATGATATTGATGGGAGGATGGCAATAGGGTTACTCTGATCCTTATCAAAGACCAGAATGCCTGCAATTCAGTCTGGAAAAGAATTCAGTAGGCCCAAGCAGAGTTGGAGTCAGAATTGTAAAGTTTATTGTTATACTTTACAGAGGGCAAGAGTTCTTAGGGGACCTGCAAACTTAAAGAAGACATAGGCATAGTTTTTAAGGAGTCTAGGCAATAAATCAGATGTCAATTATGCTAACTAGGTGAGTAAGGGTAGGATTAGGGAAGAGTTAAGGAGTGGTCAGTGCTTAAAGAAACATGCACTTTTAATGTCAACTGCAGGCAGGTTTATTGCCCATAATTCACTGGGAAATAGCCCAAGGGGGGGACTACCTGGAGGTGTGGTTTTAGGCCTGAAATGTCACTGTCAGCTAGCGGTCAAGGGCTGACTGAGAAGTGCCTAGTCTGCCACCTATCAGTGTCATGTTTGACAAGATGGATGTTGGGAACCAAGGCTAACAGAGACTCAGTATGTGGATAATTGGCTAAGGAGTTAACCCAGAGATAGGGCCTTAAAGGATTCATGGGTGTAGCTTGTTATTGTTCCAAGCAGAGATAAACAATTCATGGGTTGTTGCTGGGCAGAGTGCTGGCAAGGGGCAGGGGCAGAGTTAATGCTCTGAAGCTGAGGGCACGGAATGTGATTTTACAGACTGGTTTTACAAATTGATTTTACAAACTGATGTTACATAGATCCCAAGCACCCCATCAATATCACTGACAAATGGTATTCCACCTTTTGCTTTATAATCACCAGTGAGAGGAAATCTGCCCAGCTCCCAAAGGAGAGTGTTTCACTCTCAAGACTTAGGCTACTCCTTACCTACAGCTGCCCTCTGGAGCCAAGAAGAACTAGTCTGACCTCATTTCCATGTGATAGTCTTTCAAGTAGTTGAAAACAGCCATCATGTCCTTCCTCAACATTCTCTTTTCCAAACCAACAGCCCCATTCCCTTTAATTGATCCTTCTATGACACCAAACCAGCTCAGTCATATTCTTCTGGATATTCTCCAGCTTATCTAATATTATTCTTAAAATATGATGTCCAGTACTGATCACAGCATTCCAGATGTGGTCTAACAGGGCCAAATACAGTAGGACCATCATATCTCTTCTTTTGTTTACAAAGGATGGAGCTCTACGTCTGAAATTGGGACGACCTGGGTTCAAATCTGGCCTCAAAACACTTAATAGCTGTGTGACCCAGGGAAAGTCACTTAACCTCTGTCTACCTCAGTTTCCTCAATTATAAAATGAGATTAATACTGGTACCTACCTCCCAAAGCTATTGTAAAAATCAAAATATTGAGGTTTGAGGGTTATAGGGGTGCCCGAGACCCCAAAATACCAACATGCTGGGTCCTGCCAAATGAATTTGACTCAAGCCTCCTCTCAGCCAAAGTAAAACAAAGTTTATTAAAGATTCACCATAATGAGTAGACTCTTAAGGAGCCTAAGTATTTGTGATGCTTGTATTGGATGCAGAACAATCTGACACAGACTGAATCTGAACTAAATGAATCTCAGCCCTTTGTGGAGGCAAAAGGGATATTATACACAGAAAGATTGTGGGAGGAATCTAGGGTTGGTCTACAGGAAGAGTTTGGGGAGGGTCTTCAGGAGAAGTCAGATGAGGTCAATGACTGATTAAGGGTGGGAAGTCGCTGGAGACAATGGTGGGCTAGGCCAGCTCATTTTTTGATATTTTGAAAGGCTCAAAGGTGGGAAGTCTAGTAACCAGGTTTGGGCCCAGCCACAATGTAAGGCTCATGGCCTCATCAAATAGGATGATTTAATCAGAGTTGGGGGGAGAGGTTCGAAGAGCCTGTACCTCAAGGACTCAAGGAGATCTCAAGAGGGCTCCCAGAGCCTATCCGTCATCAAGAGGGTGAAGGGGAAAATGACAGAGAATGTGCAGAGACAAACATAGAAAAAGGGGATGGGGAGGGGAATAAAGAAGCAGCTAATGTGGGGAATGGGGACAGTGGTGAAGTGATGAGGTGCAGGCTCTGGGAACCCCCCCCTCAACTCTGATTAAATGGTCCCATTTGATGAAGCATCTGCATGAGGCCATAAGCCTTAGTTGTGGCTGGGCCCAGACCTCAGTTGCTCATCTACTTCTTCCCACCCTTGATCCTATCAAAATATCAATCCACCCTTGAACTGGCCTGGCCCACCATTGTCTGTAGTTTCCAGGTAGCCTCCAGCTACTTCCTACTCTTAATCTCTAATCTCTAGAGTCTGACCTCATTTGACTCCTCCTTAAAACCCTCAGCAAACTCCTCTCGACCACCCTAGATTCCTCCCACGACTTTCTATATATAAGACCCCATCTTGTCTCCATGTTTGTGAGAGCACCATTGAATGACCTAGAACAGACTTAGGAAGGTAGGCAACAAAGAAGAGAATGGGGAGGGGGAAAGTCACAGAGAAGTAATTCCTGTAAAAGTAGGTGCAGATGATGATGGAAGAGTGGAGGAATGCTGGGAAGTACAGAGGGCAGGAGTTTGAGGTCCCATTTTTATAGGGGTTCTTTTTTTGGGTGGGGGAGACTCTTATTCTTGCCTCATATGTTATTGTTACTTTAAAATAGCTACTCTAAATTTACTTCACTGACTAGAAGGGGGGTGGTGGTGGTGGTGGTAAAGGGGACCAGAACAAGATGCAATTTTAACCCCCAAACATACTTGGGATATAAATAGCAGAGGACAGGAAAGGGAAGGAACTGTGTGAGACTTCAGTCTCCCTGCCTTCTGCCTTTGGTTTCTCCTGCTTCTTGGTAACTTTTATCAATGCCTTTTGGTGTTGCTTAGCCTTGCTATGCTTAATCTAATCATTACCTCCTCTTCCTGCTTCACTTTCCCTTCATCCCTTTGATACATTATCTAGACTGCCACAAGGGGTAGGGAGGGAAAAGGGATAAGGAGATAGAAAGGAATAACAGAATAAGGAGGGAGATGATCCTACTGTCCTGGTCAGACCATATTTTCAGTTTGGGTGTCATATAGTAAGAAAGATCTTGACCAACTGGAAGAGGTCAAAAGGTAGGGGACCCTGCTGAGCATCTAGTACTTAAATAAATGTTCATTTATTATTATGATTGATTAAGATCATACCTGGGAAGAATTCATTGAAGAACTGGAGGTGGTCAGCTTGGATAAGACTTGGGTAGGGAGGTGAGGAGAGAAAAGGATGTAGTTTTTCAGTTGTGTCCTACTCTTTGTAACCCCATTTGGGATTTTCTTGGCAAAAGATACTAGAGCAGTTTGTGATTTCCTTCTCCAGCTTATTTTACAGATGAGGAAACTGAGGCAAACAGGGTAAAGTGACATGCCCAGGGTCACACAGCTAAGGAAAGTGTCTGAGGGTGGATTTGAATTCAGGTCTTCTTGACTCTAGATCTGGTCTCTATCCACTACACCACCTAGCTGTCCCAAGAGATAAAATAGCAGATTTCTGGAAGGGTCCTTGGTGGAAGAGATGAGACTAATTCTGCTTGGCCCCAAACAGCTGACCTAAGAGGCTTGGTCAGAGAAAGGAAGATTTTGACTTAACTAGAACTAATCTCAGAAAATAGTAGTCCCTCCTCACTTGGATACTTCAAGTAAAGGTTGGATGAAGACTTTTTGAGGTTGCTATCTATGGGGCTCTTTTTCAGGTGGTTAAGATGGCTTCCATTTTTTTTTTAAGAATTTTTTGTATTTCCCTCATTCCATTACCAATTACTAGATCATAGATTTTGAGCTGAAAGTGATAGGATACAGGCTCTGGGAAGCCCCTTGAACTCTGAATCTTCCCATTTGATGAGGCATTTGCCTAAGGCCATAAGCCTTTCATTATTGCTAAACCTAAATCTCTGTTACTCTTAATCTAGCCTAGCCCTCCATAGTCCAGCTACTTCCCACCCTTGATCCTATCAAAATATCTATACCCAAATCTGTTACCCTTAAACTAGCCTAGCCTTCCATTGTTAGTCATCTCCAGGTAGCCTTCAGCTACCTCCAGTCTTAATCCCATTCCTGGAGTCTGATCTTAGACTCCTCCTCAAGACCCTCCCTAGAACCCTTCCACAATCTTTCTGTATATAAAATCCATCTTACTTCCATGAGGGGATCTGATTCAGTCTAGCTCAGACTCAGTCTGTGTCAAATTATTCTGGCCCTGCTTGTCAATACAAATTTCACAGATACTTTAGGCTCCATTCTGGCAAATCTTTAATAAACTTTGCTTTACTTTGGCTGAAAGTTGAATTCATTAGGCAGGACCTGGCATGTTGATATTTTGGGGTCTTGAGCACCCCTAAATCCCCAAAATCTCAATAGAAGGAACTTGAAAAGTCTATAAATTCCAACCCCTTCATCATACTAATAAAAGAAATGAGACTGAGAGAGGTTGTATGACTTAGCCAAGGACCCACAACTAGTGAGTATCTGAAGCAAGGTTTGAACTTGGATCTTGCTGATTCTGAGCCCAGTACTCTGTCTACTGTGCCACCCACATTTCCCAGCATTCTGTCTTCCCAAGTTCAGAGTCAGAACAACCTTATGAGTTAATTAGACACTCAAGCAATGAATGCCCAATGGCCTTTGGAGTAATCAGCTATACTTGATGTTCTTCCAGAGCTATGTGAAAGAGGACAAGATAGTTTGACCCTGCAAACTCTGGGATGAGATAGAAATGGAAGCTTTTGGGTAGTTTACATATTAGTTCTATCCCTTGCTGCTTTTAACCCATCTCTCTACCAGAGGAAACTATTTTCTCACCTAAATCATGGCAACCATAGTTTGGGTGTTCATCTAATAATAGCTTGAAGTTGAGGGTTAGATTACTTGTTTAAAGCATAGCTCCCAATGTTGTGAAATTGGTTTGAGATTAGGAAAATAGGCAGGGACCAAATCATAATTCCTTTTTCCCTAGTTAATTGTGAAAAATTTTCCCCATGTGAAGAAAATTGACTGTAAATAGATTATTATCTCTTGTTTTTCTAACCCTTTTACTTTGGGTAAAAGAAAGTAAATTCCTTAGACTCAAGTAGAAGATGGGAGGAGAATCCATCACTGGATCAGTGTTATGTATAAGTGCTTCCTTTAGCCCAATGCCATTATGAACAACACTCTTGACTTTACTTTCTGGGTGGGTTCCTTCCTCAACTTGAGTTGGTGATGTCTCTGAATGAGCTGTGATCACAAACAGGGTTTTGGCAAGAGAACATACTTTTTACTGCAGTTTCTTCCAGAATCAGCCAGATCTCTCATTCCACCTCCCTTCCTGGCCTCCCTTGCTGAGATCTATGGCTTGCCCTGACTATGATTTCTTCATCTTAGACTGTGGCCTCATCCTCCCTTTTTCTATCTCCATCCTGTTCCAGCAATAAGACTGCTCTGACCTCACTTCTCAGGAGCTATTCATTCACCTGAAGTCAAGATCAAGCCATCTTTCAAAACCAATCTGATCAAATGGGTCCTTAGTGTAATAATCCTTAATGGTTTGCATAAAGGCAATCTGGTACCTAGAGAATTCAAAATAACTTTTGGAAAACCTCAATAGATTGGATAACCATAGAGCAAATCTGAAACTAAATAAAATGGCTCCCTGTCTCTTAGTATTAGAATAAAAACTGATGCCTTAATATAAAAACTAGAAGTATTAAATATTTGGGGGGCAGCAAGGGGGCACAGTGGATAGAGTGCCAGGCCTGGAATCAGGAAGTCATAAGTTCAAATCCAGCCTCAGACAGTAGCTTTGTGACCCTAGGCAAGTCACTTCACCCTGTTTGCCTCAGTTTCCTCATCTGTAAAATGGGCTGGAGAAGAAAATGGCAAACCACTCTGGTATCTTTCCCAAGAAAACACCAAATAGGGTCACAAAGAGTCAGACTCTACTGAAACAAATAAACAAAAAAAAAAATCATAGGTGATTAGTAAAATGTAGTTTACTTGAGAACAGGGGCTCATTTCATTTTGTCTTTTTATCCCTGAAGCCATGACCAGTGACTTCCACACAGACATGACTGAAATGACTCAACAACAAAATATTTGGGAGATTGCCTTCTCTTACTTTTTTTTTTGGAGGGCAATTGGGGTTAAACAACTTGACCAAGGCTACTTGGCTAATTTTTTTGTGTGGGTGTTAAGTGTGTAAGGCCTGAACCGAACTCAGGTCATCCTGACTTCAGGGCGGTGCTTTACTCACTTCGCCACCTAGCCGCCCCTTCTCATTTTTTAAATTAAAAAAATGTATTCTGAACTTCACAAATACCAAACCAAACAATTTCCATATATACTCCAGAATATGAGATAATTGTCCATGAAACGGTGAATCACTATTACATGATCCTTGCTTGCATTTCTTTTAAAGTTTGTAATCAATTCAACATGTAACTTTCAAAACTATCCTGCTTGGGGCAGCTAGGTGGCACAGTGAGTAGAGCACTGGCCCTGGAATCAGGAGGACCTGAGTTCAAATCCTGCCTCAGACATTTAACTAGCCATGTGACCCTGGGCAAGTCACTTAACCCCAACTGCCCTGCCTTAACCCCTCCAAAAAGAAAAAAAAAGACCCCCCAAAAACAAACTATCCTGCTTGTCTGTTTCTCTTTGCCTGACCTTGTCTTTCTTCTCATTTCCTTATTGTCTTTATGCAAAGCAGCCCAGACCAGCTTTTGTATGCCTGAGAGCTAAATGTAGAAATCAAGGCTACCTCCAGGACCCAACAAAAACTGACCCCAATGTATATGTGTTGGCCTATGTTTTAATTATAATGTTAAATTCAGTTAGAAAAGGCAAGCTTGACTCCATAGTTTAGCAACAGCTGTGTTCATCTAGTTTCATCTGAAAGAGTTTCTTCCTGAACTCTAAGTAGGAATATTATCACCAGAGTAAGAATCAGATGATGAGGGAGGTAACAGTTCAGAGGACATGAGTGCAGCCCCTGCTCTGGGAGAGGTGGCTGCTGGATTCCTGTTGTGTTTGTCCTTCATTCTCCACGAGGGCCACGGCATCAGGGAAATAATGACATGACTTGCAGTTGACTTTGATTTGAGGGAGGGAGGGCTATGCAAGGTCACATCTCACTTTTTCCTCCGGAGCCATCACCTCCAGTGGCCAGATATTAAGGCCCGATTTCAAGTTAGGTCTTCCTCATTCCAGGCCCACCTGCCATTGATAGTTCTCAAAGGGCCGTCCTTAGCCCCTCCCTTCACCCTGTCCTATGGGCTGCCTGGTCCATACTCAGACTTTTGGGGGGGGGAAGGGAAATTGGGGTTCAGTGACTTGCCCAAGGTCACACGGCTAGTAAGTGTTAAGTGTCTGAGGTCTGATTTGAATTCAGGTCCTCTGACTCTAGGGCCGGTACTCTATTCACTATACCACCCAGCCGCCACCATACTCAGACTTTTAAACTAGGTTTTTAAATAAAGCACAATAGATGTCTTCCCCAGTATGACCTCTAGATGTCAGTGCCCTGTCAAATGGAGTCAAAGCTCCATTTGCCCCAGAGTAGTTCTAGTTCAGTCAAGAAGCTTTTTTTCTGTCTGTCCACAGCTTCTGTTTATATATGCATTTAGTTCCAACTTTTCTCCCTAATCTCTTTTTCCTTGCTTTTTTTTTTTGGAGGGCAATTGGGGTTCAGTGACTTGCCCAAGGTCACACGGCTAGTAAGTGTTAAGTATCTGAGGACTGATTTGAACTCCAGTTCTCTGACTCTAGGGCCGGTGCTCTATTCATTTTTCCTTGCTTTCTGATTAATGTATGAGTGTCACTTCTTCCAATCCTGCTATTCCTTAATATTCCCTACCAGTGTGGGAAATCCTGAAAGAACTTTTCTATCTTGGAGATGTAACTGCCCCTGAAGCGGGTTCGGAAAAACACATGAATGAAAAATAGCAGGAATGGTTTCTTACTATCCCACTATGTTCTAATAGAATGGAAGTTTCCTGAGAGCAGGAGTTATTTAATTTTTTACTTTGCCTCCCAAGAGCCTAGTATGGCACCTTTCAAAAAGCGGACACTCCACAAGTGTTTATTAGAAGTGAATGCTGCTGCACATTGTTTCCTAGTTCTCCCTATTCCAAACTTCCTAATCCTCCGTATGTAATCAAGGTTGCTACAAGAGCAGGGCATACCACCCACCAGCCCTTACCTCACCATTCCTCTGAGAGGAATCCCCAAAACCTGGCTATAATAGACTGGGGTGACTTCAGTGGAACTGTATATTCACCTGGATGTTAAACCTCTGCCTTGGGGAGTGTCGATCCCCAATAAATATATTATACCTGTCCTCTTTGAGAACAAAGGACAAACCATACCCATTCTATTTGTAATTCCAAATGCACTATGTTTGTGCTGGTTGTTTTCAGTCATATCCAAATCTTCATGACCCCATTTGGGGTTTTCTTGGCAAAGATACTGGAGTGGTTTGTGCCATTTCCTTCTCCAGCTCATTTTATAGATGAGGAAACTGAGGCAAACAGGGTTGAGTGACTTGCCCAGGGTCACATAACTAGTGAGTGTCTGGAGAGGGTTGTTGCCAGATGGATTGGCACAGGGGATGGATCACTCTGGTCACAGAGCATCTACTAAAACACAGCAGGAACTAGGGCAGAAAAGGCTCTGTCCCAGAAAGACAGCTGAAATTTAGAGGCCCCTAACAACCTTACAGTACAGCTTAGCTTCTGGTTAGCAAGAATAAATAGTGAAAATAGGAAACCCTGCATGGCATAATGGATGCCGAGCAGGCTTAGGAGTCAGGAAGACCCAGGTTCAAATCCTGTCTCTGACATTTACCTAATGTGTGACATGGCATGTCACAGAAGAGTTACAGATCTGCATCGGTAAAGGGATTTTCCTACACCAACAATCACAGGTCTAGATCCCAAAATGAGGGGGCGTGAAAGTTAGCAGATGGAACACTGATGGCTTCACTGCAAGGCAGGCTCTTCCCTGAGCTGCTGCCCCACCAGCCCCACCTCATCAATAGCATACATGGCGTATTTAATGTCATTTGCACTAGATGCAAAAATTACCAGCAGGTGCTCTCTACCAAATTATGGAAAGGTTGCTATTTGCATCAGTGTGGTGAGAACCCATATTCCAGCAACAATATGGATCTCAAAAGTATGGATAAAACCCCCCAACTCATCAGCTTCTTTTCTTCCCTTTGTAGTGGATTTTATGCAGAAAATGACACTTGCCAAGCTTGTGATGGAGTTTGTAAAACATGTGAAGGAAATGCCACCAACTGCCACTCGTGTGAAAGGGACCTGGTCTTGGCCTGGGGCGTGTGCCAGATGTCCTGCCCTGAGAGGCACATTGCCGTGGATGGAATCTGCAGCCATTGTCCAGAGATGTGTGAAAAGTGCATACATGAGAAAACATGTCAAGGTATGTTGGAGAGAGGGAAGGAGACATTGACCCTCTGGCCTCCCACATAAAGAGGGGCAAGGGAGGAGCAGATTCACGTACCCAGAAAGAACTGTGAGTCTCAGTTTCCCAATCATGAGTGAAAATACTTGGCTGTTTCAATGTATATCATTGAAATAGCTGAAGTAACTGAAGAAAGTTTGTGGAGTATAAAGCTGAGGAATTCCTCATTTTGTCAGCCTGGCTCTCAATCCAAGGCAAAATATGGACTGTGTTTACATGAGACAAACAGAATCACATCCGAACTGCGGGGAGTTTGACCAGGATTAGATTCCTAAAAAATGTTCCTTTCCTGACACAGAATTAAACAAACCTTTGTGTGTGTCTAGAGTGAAGGGTTTTGATCCTGTCTAGAAGATCCCCAGTTACTGAATAAACATTTTATTATTGAAGGTTCCCAAGGTATACAGTTAAATTTAATTCAAGAAGTGTGTATTAGGTGACTGCTGGGGTCTGGGAATAGAAAGGGGGGAAAATGTAGTCTTGCCCTCACGGAGCTTATGCTCTATTGGGGAGAAAGAACAGATCTCTGGAAAGTTAACGTATTCCCTATTTCTTAAGGAGGGTAACCTGTTCTCTTTTCTGATTTAGAATGCATACCTCCTTTCCTTTTGCATGGTGAGATGTGCCTTCAGAACTGCCCCCCTGGCTTCTATGAGAATTCCTACAAGTGCTCCCCTTGCAGTGAAAGGTGTAAGGAATGCAATGGCCCTGATGAGGATGACTGTACAGCCTGCCCTGATTCCTTGGTCCTCTATAACGGATGGTGTCTGGATAAATGCCCAGATGGAACTTACTATTCTTCCAGACACTGTGAAGGTAAAGATTATAGGGGACTGTGGTGGATTGTGCTGTGGCGGATTGTGTTAAGGGAGACAAGAGTGGAAAGCAGCCTTTCTAGCTGGGTTCACTCTATAAGACTATAAGTTAGAGATGGGTCAGAATGAACTCAGTGGGGGTAATTTGCGCACCCATGAAACATAGGTCCTTATCATATTAAATTGAGCTGGTCCTAGGCAATATTAGGGAGGTGATCAAGTTTATTTTTAGTGCCATTAGTCTCCCTTTTTAAGCCTTTCCCCCATGATGCCTCCTAAATTTACTCCCTGCAGATGCCCAGTCTTCCCCTGCTATTTATTCCCTGTACAGCTAGGTGATACACTGCAGAGTTCTAGGCCTGGGGTTAGGAAGACTTTAGTTCAAATTTAGCCTCACACACTATCTTTATGATCCTGAGCAAATCATTTAGTCTCTGTTTGCCTCCGTTTCCTCAACTGTAAAATAGGGATAATTATAACACCAATTATAAAATCTCCCAGGATTGTTGGGAAGATCAAATGAGAGAACATCATAGTGCCTGGCATACACTAGGCGCTATAAAAAATTCTTATTCCCTCCCCCCAGTGGAAAGGATGCTGAATTTAGAGTCACAAGACCTGAGTTCGAATCCCAGTTCTGCGGTCATTTACTATCTGTGTGACCTTAGGCAAGAAACAACATCTCTAGGCTTCAGTTTTCTCACCTGGAAATTGAAGGGTTTGGGACTGGATTACTTTCAAGGATAGATTTATAATCCTATGATCTCCCCTGCTCTCAGGGAAAGGTCTCAGTCATTTATACATCAGATGGAATTTAATTCTAGGGATTATGTCTTCCTGGGCTGTTGCATTTTAAATCTAATCTCCATTTATGGAATAAAGTTTTGTGCCCTGTATAGGAACCTCAGACATTCTGCAAAACAGAAAGCAATTTGGGAATGGGGGGGGGTGAGCATAGGTGGGGTCCTCTTGTTACTGTTCTCCCTATGAAAATCGTCCGTCTCTTGTGGCAACCAAGCAGCTTTGCCCCACCCCTCACCTTTTCTCTTGGATGAGTGGGCTCTGTGACATACAACACCCTTAATCAATCTGTTGGAAGATGCCACTGCCATCTCAGGTGGGACTCTACCAAAGTGCCCCTCCAAAGCCTTGCCAAAATATGGAAGAGACATTAAGTGACAGGCAAAGTCTCCACCATCCCAATTTTGTTGGTCGAAGAAGAAAGTGGTACTTTCCTACTTGGAAGGAAGGAAAGGAACATTTATTAAGCACCTACTATGTGTCAGGTACTGCGCTAATCACTTTACAAATATTATCTCATTTGAGCCCCTAAACAACCCTGCAAAGTAGGCATTATAATATTTCTGCATTTTGTAATTGAAAAAAATGAGGAAAGCAGAAATTAAGTGACTTGCCCAGGGCCACACAGCAAATAAGTATCTGAAGCCAAATTTGAACTCAGGTCTTTCTAACTCTAGGTCCATCACTCTATCTGTTGTTCCACCTAGAGGCCTCTATAAAGGACTTATGGTCACTTCCTTCCTCCTACACTTGAGACATATTTGTTGAAATAGTCTTCTCTTCCCTATTCCCCAAGATGGTCAGTTGGTACTACTTCTCTCTGGGGGGAACAGTGCAGTCTTAGCTTCCATGATCCCATTCCCAAAGTTCTAGCAGTCCACACTGCTTCTGAGGGGGTCACACACACCTCCTCCCAGTCTGAGCTACCCATTCCTTCCCATTCAGATTGGTGATCATGGTGGCCTCGGGAAGATTCCCTAGCCCTAAGCTCCTTGGCAAAACTGAGAGAGCAGATACATGGTGTGGTGAGAAGAGTGAATCTGGAATCAGGATTTAAATTAAAAACGAAGCTCTGCTACTTATCACCTGTGAGATCTTGGGAAAGCCACTTAATGTCTCGGTTTCCTTGTGTGTAAAATGGTGACGCTGGTAGTAGTACCAAGAGGATCGAAATTTAACTAAAGGACTTCTAAGAAATTTCAAGCTCCAAATCAATGATCCAGATTTACCCTGGGGCCAGTGAACCATGATCAATACCTTTTCTTCTGACTCTATCCTCTTCCCTGTGTGTTTTCTCTAATTCTTCATCAAATACCTTTTCCCTCCTCACCCACAATGGATGACTTTCCAAGCTTGAGGTCTGGCAATCAAATGCCAAAGATCCTTTAAAAAGCTGAATCTTTCTTCTCTCATCTCCGTTCTCTGACCTGTTGCATTTTAGAAACCACAAGGCTGTCCCTGCTATGGACAAAAGATCCTTGGTGTAGAATATAGGTATTTTACACAATTAAGGCAGCTTGATGGCATAGTACCCAAGTTCAAATTGTGCCACACACTTGTTGGCTGTGTGACCAAGAGCAAGTCAGCTAACCTCTGTCTGCCTTAGTTTCCTCAACTGTAAAACTAGGATTACTATTAGTTCCTACCTCATAGGATTGCTGTGAGGATCAAAAGAGGTAAGTAACATTGCTTGGTGCATAGTAGGCACGTAATAAATGCTTATTTCATTTCGAAGTGGAAGGGACCTTGGAGAGACCATCTGATCCAAATCCCTTACTCTAAAGATGATGAAACCGAGGAAAATGCTGAAATGATGAAACTCGGGAAAATGGAGTAATTTGTCCAAGGTCACAAAAGGTCTAGCATAATCAGGATTTGAACCTGGGTCTTCTGACTGAAAATTGTATCCTACTCCTTTCCCAGCTAGCTTAACCCTTCACCATCTGCAATATAATTTGGGTTGGTAAATGTTAAACTAGATGTAAATGATGATACATACAGTCAGTTGCTGATGAGTGCAAATAACGAATCTGCCAAAGCTGTTGTATGATTTGAATTTGCTCTGCATATTTCCATTGGGCTAGAACCAATGATCATATTTTATATAATTCTATTTCAAATAGAAGCATCTAGGTGGCACAGTAGATAGAGTGCCAGGCTTGGAGTCCAAAGGACCTGAATTCAAATGTGGCCTCAGACACTTAACTGTGTGAGCCTGGGCAAGTTATTTAAATCTTGTTTGCCTCAGTTCTATCTATAAAATGAGCTGGAGAACGAAATGGCAAACCATTCCAGTATCTTTGCCAAGAAAACCCCAAATGGGGTCATGAAGAGTCAGCTGAATTTCTCTGCCTCACTTTCCAAGGTTGCTTTTGACAAACTTTTCCAAGGTTTGCCTTCTGTTTTGCTGCAGGTTGCGATGAGTCCTGTAAGACTTGCTACTACTCTCCTTCGATATGTACTTCTTGTAAGGAAGGCATGAAAATGACATTTCTGAGGTCCTGTGAGATTGACAGTGTTTCACGGACTTCACAGGACTGCAGCGCTTCTCAGTACAAGGAGGAGAAAACTCAGACCTGTAAACCCTGTCACTCGAAATGCTTTCACTGCACGGGACCTGCTGAAGATGAGTGCCTCAGCTGCCTCGATGAAGGCCTTCTTCTCAGTGAGTAGCTATCTCTTCCCTGAGGAAAGGCAAGTGGGTCCCACTATCTGAGGCAGAAACCAGACCTGGTGTGGTTAGCCCTGAGTGACACCACCAAAGCCAAGCAGTGTCTGAGGGTGTCATGAAAGCAGGTCTAAGGGGGAAAGAGGAGAGGAAAAGAGGAGGAAAGGAAGGAAGGAATGAAAGAAAAGAAAGAGAAATAGAAGGGGGGGGATAGGAGAGAAGAGGCAAAACGAAGCAAGAAGTTACCTTGGATACAGGCTTACTCTTAAGTTGCCAATTCCTAATCAATGGATGGATAAAAGACTTAAAATAAAATGTGTGGCTTTTAAAACAGAGCTCCAAGTTCCAATCAATCAGCAATTACTTCTTAAGTGCTCACTGTCTGTCCAGCACTGTGCTGGGTGCTAAGAATTTGAAAACAAATATGAAACCATCGTCTCTGCTGGAGCTCATGTTCTATTGGGAAAGAAAGAGAGAAAAGAGAGAGAGAGGAAGGAAGGGAAAAAGGAAAGAAGTCAGGAAGGAAGGAAGGTCTACATAGACACAGGGGTCAGTCAGGATTGGTCCACCAGTCCTTTAATGCATCCACTGCTGAAACTCAGGCATTTCCTAGAGCTGGTACATGATAGATGGTCAGGCCAGTGGTGCTCTGTTTTAATAGACATTGAGGGCCTTTCTTTGTCTCAGGGATTAGTATTTGCCACTATCTCAATCAACAAGCAATTAGGAAGTGTTCACTATGTCCTAATCACAACTCACTGGACGTCCTGGCTGAAATACAGATCTTGGTCAGCGTTCAGAAAGTGTAACACTGGGTTCAGTCTGTTTCCAAGTCACAAACACAGAGCTGGGTGTAGAAGGCACCAGGAGTAGCAGTAATCGGAATATCAAAATCACCTGGTGGTGTGTATACAATACCATGGAGACCAGTATTGTTCCTGCTTCCAATTAATATTTGAATTGTAGATCACATTTATGATTACTCAGTAGAGTCTTCCTTTCAGCCTATGGATAAAACTTGGAGAGAAATTTGGTGCAGAATTATGCTTAAATTCCTAAAAAACCAGAAGGAGAAAAAGAAAACCTTTATATGCTGCTGCACCATATTCACATGTGCAACTATGAAATAGAAATGTTCCTGACTTCATGTAGACAAAGCAGATCAAGGTTTGAAAGATTCTGCTAGAATTACATTTTTTTCCCATTGCCTATTGGAGGCATGGGGGGTAGTCCCCATGGGTCCACAGGGGGAAAGACAAGAGTTTTTTATGTCTGAATCTTTGGTTGAGGGAGAAAAAAAGGGCATAGTTTTAGAGCAGGAAGGGACCATAGAAGTCATCTAATCCGACCCTCTCTTTTTATAGATGAGGAGAACAAGACTCAGAGAGGTGAAGTGATTTATTTACCCATAACTATTAGATGGACACTGAATCCAAGTCCAGTAATCTATCCACTGCATTTTGGAAAATGCCATCAAATTTGACCATTCATATGTTTGGGTTTTTTTTGCTTTTTGGAGGGCAATTGGGGTTAAATGACTTGCCCAAGGTCACACAACTAGTTTTTGTGTTGTGTCTGAGGCCGGATTTGAACTTGGGTCCTCTTGACTTCAGGGCCAGTGCTCTACTCACTGCGCCACCTAGCCGCCCCTAATGTGTTCTTTTTTTTACCTTCAGATCTTTTGCTTATGAAATCATCCTATCTTGGAAATTTGCTTATCTTTCCCCTCAAATCCTAGCATGGAGCCTCCCTTGTCCATTCTCCCCTACATTGGCCTCTTCCACCTCTGAATTCTGACTGCACTTATTACCAGTATCAATTTCCTTACTATAAACCTGCTCCCTAATTTTTTATGAATAAAGATATTATTACAAGCAACACATGGACAATAGGAAACTTCTCCTATATTCAGCTTGAGAAGAGGAGATTGTGTACATAGAAGGCACTTTGTAGATAACGGTGAATGCTGAGAATGTTGCGAACTCTCTTTGCCCTTTTCAGATACAACTTGTGTGGAAAATTGTCCTGATGGCTACTATACAGATATAGAGAACCATCGATGTTCTCCCTGCCATAGCTCTTGTGAGACGTGTGAAGGGAAGCATAGCAACCAATGTCAATCCTGCCATCCAGGCTGGTTCAGGCTAGAAAACAAATGTCTGCTCAAATGTGAAGAAGGGTAAGATCGTCTTACAAACCCAAGCTTGGTGTTCAAGGCTGTCTGGCTTCAGCCTTCCTCTTCAGGTTTATTTGATGTCTTATAAACTCTTGAGCCTAGAATTCGGGGGGATAGGGAATGGACCTAGGATGTCATGAGTATAAGGAACTCCCTCTACCAATGTGCCTTATTTGTAACTATAGTCTTAAGAGAATTTCCCAGAGAGGAATTTAATTAATTGAGAGATAAAGTGATTTATCCAAGGTCCAACAGTCAGTGCATCAGAAATGGATGGCGAACACAGGTCTTCTTGATTCTGAGGCCACTTCTTCATCCAGTATGCCATGCTGTTTCTCTCTGGCATTCAAGTCTATCCAGAAGGAAGGAAACATAATTAAGTACCCACTATGTGGTAGGTATCTGCTAATACTTAATGCTAAGCACATGATGAATGTTGTATCATCTGATCTTTAAAACAATGGTGGGAGGTAAGTGCTATTATTGTCCCCATTTTACAGTTGAGGAAACTGAAGCAGAGATAAAATGACTCCCCCAGGGTCATGCAACAAGGAAGTTTGGATTCGGGTCTTCCTTATTCCAGGGCCAGTACTCTAGCCACTGTACCACCTCGCTGCCCAACTTCCTTTCCAGCTTTATTTGACTCTAAGAATGCCCTACAAACTCATGAGCCTGGCATTCCAGCCCATCCATAACTGGGCTCCAACCTTCTTTTACTTGATTCTACTCCCCTTAATACATTCTATGTTCCATTGAGAATTCCTTCCCCCATCTCATCCTATGTGTCACCACAAAGGCCATCCTTATTCCTTGAATGAGGCAATTAGATGGCTTGGATAGAGAGCTGGGGCTGGAGTCAGGAAGACCTGAGTTAAACTTGTCTCAGACACTTACCAGCTGTATGACCCTGTGCAAGTCACTTAACCTCTATTTGCCTTAATCCGTGGGAGAAAGAGATGGCAAATTGTTCCAATATCTTTGCCAATAACCCCCAAAGGGATTACAAAGCACCTGAACAATTCCTGGAATGCATTCCCTCCCCATATACACCCACTTAGATCTTTTCTACCCTTCGCAGACCAGTTCAGTTGACATCTTGTCCACGAAGCCTTCTCTAATGGTACCTGCTTTCCCTCATTTTTTGCTTGAATACTTTAGATCTCCTACCTTATCACATTTTACCTTGTATCATACTTATCTATGTAATGTCATATCCACCACCCACCCTACAATTATATTTTATACTCCTAGGGGCCAAGGGCTACCTTTCTCATCTTTCCCTATTAAGTACATGTTGTTTAGTCCTTTTTAGTCATGTCCACCTCTTATAACTCCATTTGGGGCTTTCTTGCAGAGATACTTGGAGTGGCTTGCCATTTCCTTCTCTAGTTCATTTTACAGATGAAAAACTGAGATAAACAGGGTTAAGTGACTTGCCCAGGTCACAGCTAATAAGTGTCTGAGGTCACATTTGAGCTCAGGTCTTCCTAGCTCCAGGCCTGGCACTTTATCCACTTCACCATCTAGCTGCCCCAACTCAGTACAAAGCACAGTGCTTTCCACATAGTATCAGGATAGGACCTGTATACAAGATTTCATTGTTTATTTCTTTTTTTATTTTTATTTTAGACTCAAACACCTTAACACAAATACAGAATAGAGAAAAGTAACAAGCATATCATAAACTTAAATATTGGAACTTAAATACAAAGTTAGAAAGAAAGGCATGTCATGTGCATAACAGAACATAAAGAGAATTCAAAATATGTAACAATAAATTTTCATTTTGAGAAAGACTGATAAATAATATTCATGTTGAGGATAGATAATCTTTGCTTCCTTGTGAGTTTTCTTTTGTTCTCTGCTGTGCCCTTTTTTATTTTGTTCCTTTTTTCCCTCCCCCCCAGAAGGCCACAATAAAGTTTAGATATGTTTCTCTATAGCTATACATATATATATAGACTTTCCCAAACATATTCTACTCCTGATCTTTGTTAAGATTTCATTGTTGTAGAGAAGTGCTAGATGAGGAAATTCCTTCTAATCAATGCAAGCTGGCATCTTCTCTGCAACTGGTAGCCTTAATTACCTAGAGTATTAAGAGGCTAAGTGACTTACCTAGGGTCACACAAGGTCAGAGGAAGGATTTGCACTCAGGATTTCCTAGCTCTAAAGCCAGCTTTCTATCATGTCTCAACTGACTCTCATCTTACACATAGGAAGGGTTCAATAAATGTTCATGGAGTTGTGTTGAAGTGAGTTGGAGCCAAATTTAAAAGAAAGCTTTATTGACCAAAGAGATTAAGTCCCTTAATAAAAAGAGGGATCAATGAGTATTATTAAGCGTCTGTTCCGTGCAACTAAGTGATAGAATGGGAACCTGGAGCCAGAAAGACTGGAGATTAAATCTAGTCTCAGACATGTGAGGCCCTGGGCAAGTCAACCTCTGTCTGCCTCAGTTTCCTCAATTGTACATGGGTGAGGGGGAAGGGGAGTATAATATTAGCATCTACCTCCAGAAGTTGTTGTGAGGATTCAATGAGATTATATTTGTAAAGTACTTTGGAAATCTCAAATCCCTATATAAATGTCAGCTGTAATTATTATGTGCTGGGCATTGTGCTAAATGCTGGCTTTACAAAGAGAAATATTTTATTTAGTCCCTATCCTTGGCGGGAGTGGGGAGGGGGGGAGACAAGGGGGAGGGGATAGAACAAAACATAGTAGGAGAGGGCAACATGTACATATAAGTGTATAAAAAATGGAAGGACAGGGACTGGATCCGTGATCTCATTGCTATAGGGGATGATTATCAGTAAGGAAGCTCCTTCTACCAATACTGATTAGCACCTTTGCTGTAACTTAATCTCTTAAGAGTTGCCTTAAAGAGTATTAGTGACTTTCCTAGGCTCATACAACCAGTATATGGCAGAGGTAGGATTTGAATACAGGTCCACTACACCATATTGTCTCTTATACAAAATATATACAAAATAAATACCAAGTAATTTGGGGATGGGGTGGTTACAATCCTTGCATGGCCCTTTCTCCCATCATTCTTACCATGCCTTTGGCCATTTTTAGTCGCTGTATTTTTTCAAGCATATTATGAATTTCATAATTGACTTGTCTTGATTAATTGACCTGAGAGAGCCCTCAACCATCTATGTGGAATGACAAAGATGATTCCAATTATCTAAGTGGTTCTCTGGGATCTTAATATTATTGCCTAAGTGGTATTAGTAGGGTCTGAGTGAGGCAGCTTATGCAATATATCTATGTAATAATGGAGAAATACATACAGATTTGGGTTGCAAGAATATTCCCTTTCATCTTGACTATTAAGAAGGGAATGCTAAACTGAAAATTGGTCTGAGTTTGTATTTTTGTTATATTTGAAATCTAGTTTAAGTGCATATTCCTGCCCTATAGAGGCAGAACTAAGACAGAGTAACTAGGGCTTTGTCTGAGGCCTTGAAATTCAAGATTAGATTTATATTAAATAAATTAAATTATAAAATTAAATAAAATAAATTAAATCAAATTAGATAACTAATCTCCCCTCTCACTAAATTGATTAACTTAATTGACATATTAATTTCATATAATTAATTAAAGTTGATTTGAGGGGTATTTGCCCATTTTGTGCTGATTGATCCAGCTGGAGACTTTTTTTCATTTTAGTCCAAAAGTGGCTATTGTGCCCTATGTGCCAACATTATTAGTTATAGCTCTGCCCTCAACGCTAAGAGACAAAATAGACGATCTCTTCAGGCCCCCTTCTAGCTAATAATCTCCCCCCTCTCATGTTACTTAGAAAAACTACATTGGCACCCCATCAAAAAATGCAAGAGTTTCCAAGTTCAGGTGGTGGGTCAGCATTAGACTAAATTTGTAGTTGTTGTTCTTGAGAGTCTTAAAAATATTTTTTTGTTGCTCTTTCGTTGAAACCCATCTGTTAATGTCAAAATCCTTGTCCTCTGTAATGTCCCCACCCATTTTGAAAGGATTTGATTGTGTAGAAAAATAACTGAGGGGCCCATTCACAATTTTCTCCATTTCCTTTTCCACTTTTGCTGTAGCTCAAGGCCAGAGTCTGAAGTGGAGAATCTGTTGGTTGGATTAAGCTCTGTTAAGAGAATTTAAAAAATGAAACCACAAGGATCAGCTACCAAAAAGTTCACAAGGGGGGAAATCTTCTTAATCAGGAAATGGAAAAATCCAGTTCTTTAGGTGAAAATCGGACTACTCCCTACCACTGGGAAAACAACAAAAAAGATACAAAAATTGGACTGGTTAAGTTGTGACAAAGAAAAAAGAAATGAATGTTCCTTTTAGCCACAGAGTTTCTCTGAAAGTCATTGTTTTCTCCTTCATTTCAGATATTATGCAGATGATTCCAGTGGACTATGTGAAAAATGCAACCAGGACTGCAGAGAGTGCTGGGGCCCTCACTCTACAGACTGCCTGTCTTGTCACAAGTATTTCTTCCTGATTCACTCTAAAGGAGAATGTCATCGCACCTGCCCTGAACACTACTATATGGAAAACAGGACACATACCTGTGAGAGATGTCATCCGACCTGTAATGAGTGCAAAGGTGAGGAAGATGGTCTCTGAGTGGAATTTATCATATGGTCAAGCAAGAGTTAGCAAGACTTCTTGTCACCTGCATCAAACATAGCCAAGTAGTTTTTATTAAACACCTACTATGCACTGGGCACTCTGATAAATTCTGGAGATAGAAAAGCAAAAGGCAATCCCTCCTCTATAGGAGCTCTCAGTCTAATGGGGGAGACAACATGCAAACAACTATATTCCAATGAGATTATTGTTTGTGTTTTGTTCTGGAAGAGGACCATGACTACGGGGAGGCGATGCCACAGTATACCAATGAATTGGATTCTGGTGAGGGAGGGCTGTGCAAAGTCACCAGCCTCACTATCTCCTCCAGAGCCATGGGGGTCCAGTGGCAAGATATTGATCTGGATGACTGGAGATGGCCCCAGATGCAGTGGGAGGCCTCAGTCTTGTTAAGGCCTCAGGTAGAAACAAGATAATCACAGGTTGAATTGGTAATAATCAACAAAGGGAAGATTAAGGGAGATTAGGAAAGGCTCTTGCAGAAGGTGGGACTTTAGATGAGACTTGAAGAAAGGCAGCGGAGCCTAGAGGTAGAGATAAGGACCTCCAGGCAAGGAGATAGTCCACGAAAACTGAATGGGAGATGGAATGGCATGTACCCAGACAAGGGACAGCAAAGAGGCCAGTGTCACTGGGCCTCGGAGTCCATAGTGGGGTTTAAGGTATAAACTGCCCAGGTTATGAAGAGCTTTGAAAGCCAAACAAAGGATTGTATATACTCAATATTGGTGGTAATAGGGAGCCTATTAAATCAGGGAGTTTACTGAATTGGAGTGACAGGGTAACTGAGTAGTGTTCTGATTAAATCAGAAGACTGGGTTCTAGTTCCCACTCTGCTACTAACTCACGGTGTGACTTTTGGCCAGGTCACAGCCCTTGTTCAGGACCCAGTTTCTTTATCCATAAAGTGAAGGCGTTGGACCGGATGCCTTTCAACTTTGACTTTGTAGCAATGCTTCTGTGCACTTCCAGCTTTTGTAGGCCCTTCCTCATCAAGCCCACCCACCCTCGTTTCTCATTACTCTCATGACAGGAGGTGTCATTTAGTGAGAAGTGGGCTACACTTAGAGTCAGGAATCCTTCTGTTTGATTCCTGCTTCTGAGATATTTACTAGTTGGGGCCTCATGGCCTCACAGGCCTTTAAATGCACCGTGAAAGATTTGTTCAAGACTTGGGACCAGTGGAGCCCCAAATTTATCACAGAATTTTAAATGTGATAGTTGGAGGGACCTCAGAGCTCATTTACTCCAACTCATACCCAAAGGAATTCTCCCATAACATATATATATATATACACACAGCAAGCTTTGGTCTTTAAGACTTTGAACATTTCATATGAGAAGGAACCCACTCATCCCATTTTTGAAAAGCTCTAATGGATAGGAAGGCTTTCCTGACATCAAGTCTTGATTTTCCCACCCCCTGCTCCTAATCTCAGTTTCTGGAGCCAAACAGAACAGACCGAATCCTTCTTCCATATAATTACCCTTGTAATACTTTTCAGATAGCAGGCATGGCTCCTTAATTCTTCTCTTCTCCCAGGTTAAGCATGAATAGACTATGCCCAAAAACCTTTTGGCAAGTTAGCTATTTGAAACAACATAGAAACAATGCTATAAGCTATGGCTAGACTCCCAGGCAAGCCTACAAAAGTCTATTTAATGTGACTGTGATCAGACACTTGGTTGCGCTATGACTATGAGAAAAGGCCTTTTGAGTTCTAAACACAAGATATCAAGAACATGTTCCTCCAGCATTTCTGGCAGTGATTTCCCACATCAAAGGAAGGGGTGGGGTGTTCTGTTTGGGGAGGACAGAGTAGACACACCCAGGGAACAATAGCTCTGCATACTTATTTCAGTCCTTTGATAGTTCAAAGATCCATGATTTGATCTATATGGGTAAACGTCTCCACTGATTTAGATCAATGCCTCCCCTAACATTGTATCTGCTTAATGAACGAGTAGCCATGAATTCTGTAACCAAAAAACTCAACCTATTCAAAAAGAAAAAAAAAGAGGCACCTTCATATATTATCATAGATTCACAGATAGAGATCATCTTATCAAAACCCTTTGTTTTACAGAGTAGGAAACTGAGGTCCAGAGACTTGCCCACCATTGCACAGGTAGTGGTAAAAGAAACCTCTGAATTCAGGTCTTCTGTGTCAATATACAGGGCTCTTTTTTTAAATTGCGATAGTCTTGATAAAAGAACCAAAGAATGAGAAATCCATAAGGGGCCTGAGGTGAAAAGTGCCTTCATTTTCAGTGAGAGAAAACTAAGGCCCAGAGAATTTAAATAAATTGTCCAAAGTGAAAGGAGGTAATGAGAGAGCTAAGACTAGAACTCAGATATACTGTCACCCTGTCTGATAATCTCCAGGTGGCAACTCTCTGCATGTATGTAAAAGAAGTTACAGTTTGAGGGGGGTGGGATTCTTTTTTATTTTTTATTTTGCTTTGATTCTTTTTTATTTGGACTTGTTTGATAATTTTATATATTTTAATATAATTTTTATAATTTATTGATTACTGACTAGGAATTCTTTAGGTAAACGACTCTCCAGGAGTTATAAATTGGGGGGGGGGGAGAAGGACATTGGTCCTCATTGTTGTGTTGGGGTAACAACAGTAAATGGGAACTCAAAATCCACAACCATATGTAGGAAAATAAGAAGCCTGTTAGGTGAGTAAAGGCTACTTGCTTCTAATAAACTGCCATTTGGTTCAGCATGATACCTCCTCTCCTAACACACACACCACACAGACACAGGCACACACACATACAGACACACCCATGCACACATACACACACAGAGACACAGATACAGACATAGACACGTACACACATTTATTTGATTTTTTTTTCTCCTTTAGCTATCATCTAATAATCTTGGCTCCCCGAAGCCTGACTTTCCCATTCTGGTGATCTATATGGATTGACTTTATTTCTAAATCTCTGCTTTGGGTCATGTAGATATAGCCATTATTTTCTATATCTTCGTTCTTCTCCTCCCTTATAGCCAGTTTAACTTGGCACAGTACCTCAAGGACCACTGGATTTGGAGTCAGGCTCCCTGTGTGACCTTGGACACTTACCCTCTCTGGTTCTCAGTTTCCTCCTCTATAGAACAGAGGAGTTGGACAAGATGATCTTAGAAGTCCTATGGCATTCTCCTACTCTACTGTGGGACTCTTTTGATGGGGTGATGAGACCTGGATATTCTATGACTCTCAAAGTCTGACAGATTTTTTATAACCAAAGACATGGACGGATCAATTGACAAGCAAGTCTTTTTTTTTTCTCTTTTAGGAAAGGGGCCCTTGAACTGCTTATCCTGTGTGTGGAGCTACCATCTCCTAGGAGAAATCTGCAGCTCTGATTGCCTTACAGGAGAATACAGAGTTGGCAAGGTATTTCATGTTCAGAGTTGTTTGGCTTTTTCCATGCTCTTTGTGGTAAGATGCAAGAGACCCTGCAGGGGTGGCCAGGTGGCACAATGGATAGAGCACCAGCCCTGGAGTCAGGAAGACATGAGTTCAAATGTGACCTCAGACACTTACCAGCTGTGTGACCCTGGGCAAGTCACTTAACCCTGATTGCCTCCAGGATAAGAGAGAGACCTCTCTAGGTCCTACCCCACTATAGTATTTTGACTGCGCTATGATTTCATTACTTTAGGCAACTTTCAGAAAGGAAACTCCCTTTACTTATGCAGATCAGGACCTTGTCTGGGGCCATGAGACTTTCAGTAGCTTGCACAGGATCACACAGACAGTATGTGTCAGACCAGGGGTGGGGAACCTTTGGCCCTGAAGCCAAATGTGGCCCTCTAGGTCCTCAAGTGCAACCCTTTGACTGAATCCAAACTTCACAGAACAAATCCCCTTGATAAAAGGATTTGTTCTGCAAAACTCGGACTAGGTCAGAAAGCTGCAACCGAGGACCTAGAAATTTGCATGTGGCCTCGAAGCTGCAGGTTCTCCAGCCCTGTGTCGGTGGAAGGACTTAAAACCAATTCTTCCTGACCCTGAGACTGTCTTTCTTCATTTTACTTCCCTATCTCAGAAGAAAGTAAAAAAAAAAATTGAATAGAAGCAAGAATTGGTTGTGATGATAATATCATTTGTCAGGGTCCTTTGCCCCCCCTTGACTGAAAGTGGTGCAGTTTGGGGTTGCTAAGAACTCAAAATGTCAGGGTATAGGACAGTGTCTGCCTGAAATGAATTCACACAATCAAACCCTCTGCCAGTTTGTGGCAAAGTTTATTGTAATGGCAATGGGAGCAGGTAGGGTTCCTAATGAGGCTACAATTTAATGGGGGAGGGGGGGGTGATAGGAGACTGTTTATAAACAAAAGGGACAGAGAAGACATCTGGGTGGGATTAAGGAATGGTAAGTAGTCTGGGAAATCCAGGTCTTATCACCCCTATCAAAAGAGTCCCCCAATCAAGGCATACCCAACAGACAGGGAAAGGCTTGGGAAATTTTTTTTTTTTTAAGCAATTGGGGTTAAGTAACTTGCTCAAGGTTACACGGCCAGGTGTTTCTGGGTGGGTGCTAAGTGTCTGAGCCTGGGTTCGATCTCCAGGTCTTCTCAACACTGGAGCCGGTGCTCTTACTCGCTGTGCTACCTGGCCGCCCCTTGGGAAATATTTTGAAGGACAATACTGCAACCCTGTGACACAAATTTATAAATACCCCAAACCTTCAATGTCTGTCTTTGTGTATAACACCTTGAACAGCTCTCAGCATAGCCTAAGACTTCTCTAGGAACCTGCACAATAAAGTAATGGGGTACAGGCTGTAAGAACCCCCTTGAACTCTGATTGAATCTTCCCACTTGATAAGATATTTGCCTGAGGCCATAAGCCTTTTATTATTGCTAGGCCCAAATCTATTACTCTTAAACTTATCTAGCCTTCAGTGATCTAGCTACTTCCTACCCTTGATCCTATCAAAATATCTATACCCAAATTGCTACCCTTAAACTAGTCTAGCCCTCCATTGAAGGTCATCTCCAGGTAGCCTCTAGCTACTTCCCATCCATAATCCCATTCCCGGAGTGGTCAAGATCCTCCTTAGACTCCTCCTCAAGACTCTCCCCAAACCCCTCCTCTAAACCACCCCTAGATCCCTCCCAGTCTTTCTGTTCCATCTTGCCTCCATGAAGGGGCTGAGATAATTTAGCTAAAACTCACTGTGTCAGATTATTCTGGCCTGCTTGTCCCATACAAGCATCACAAATACTTTGGCTCCTTAAGAGTCTTCCCATTGTGGTGAATCTTTAATAAACTTTGTTTTCCTTTGGCTGAGAGAAGGCTTGAGTCAAATTCTTCAGCAGGACCTGGCATGTTGGTATTTTGGGGTCTTGAGCACCCCTGAACCCCCAAACCTCAACAAAAGAAAGACAGAAATAAATGGGTGGGGAGAAGCCCTGATCTGTACACAGAGCTCACTGGGTCTCCCTCTCTATTTCCTTCCATGAAAAATAGCTCTGAAACATCAGAAAATTTCTGGTTCCCCTCTCTTATCTACTGCTTGAAAAAAACAGACTTGTAAAATGGAAACAATACTGAACTAGAAGTAATCAGAGAGTGAGAGAAGTTGACTGATGTCATTTTCTGCGCTATTGTGTAAACTGTTACCTTCTTGTCCCTATAGCTCAGATGCCTTGACTCCCTAGTTGTGGTAACAGACCCCATTCTTCAGCTTTTCTCATAAGCTGTGATAGAATTACTGAACTGTCAGGGGACTCAGGCTCCACCACTCACCATCTGGCACACTGTGTAAGCTCAAGCAAGGCAGTTAACCTCTTTAAGTGTATTCTTCCCATTGAACATAAGAAATTGTATTATTAGATTGTTCAGGCAGGCAGGCTGCTTCCAGCTCAACCTTACATGATTTTATGAATTAATGCTAAGTCCCTCAGTAAGGCTCCTACAGTGAATTTCTCCCTATTCCCCATCCCTGGCCCCTTGCATTAAAATAATAATAATGAATTTCTTGGTGGTTATTTTCAGGGAGACAATTTTAAATGTGATAAATGCCATGAAAGCTGTATGGAGTGTAAGGGCCCAGGCCCCCAAAACTGCACCATATGCCCAGCTCACACAGTGCTATATGTCGAGGATGGGCGCTGCCTTCAGTGCTGCAACAACTCGAGTGACCCAGATATTCAGGATTGCTGTGACTGCCACAAAACCACAGGTGAGTACTGGAAAACATACGGTGTGGGTCGGCATAGAAAAGCCCACCGGTCAGGATGAGGAGGAGGGATGGATAGGGAAGAGATGGCAATGATTTCCTTGGCTCAAGACTTCATTTTACATTTGTTTGTTTAATCCCTTTGTTCTCTTCAGGGAGTGAGGTCACCATAGTCTTAATAGTTGAGATGTTGTTTAATCATTTTCAGTCATGTCTAACTCTTTGTGACCCTTTTTGGAGTTTTCTTGGCAAAAAAAGACTGGAGTGGTTTGCTACTTCCTTCTTGCAAAGGAGGAAACTGAGGTAAACAGGGCTAAGTGACTTGCCCAGGGTCATACAGCTAGTAAGTGTCTGAGGTCACATTGGAATTCAGGTCTTCCTTACTCCAGTAAGCCACCTAGCTGCCATTATTGGGATGGGGCTGCATAATGACAAGTCCTGCTCCTCAGCACCTACCCCTTTGCCCCCACCCCTATTCCCCATATTTAGTATGTCCTACATTGTAACCCTACCAAAATTGTTTTTTTGGGGTTTTTTTTTGCTTTTTGGAGGGGCATTTGGGGTTAAGTGACTTGCCCAAGGTCACACGGCTAGTTTTTTTTGCATGTGTTAAGTGTACTATCTATGGTTTTTAGATCACATGGCTAGTAAGTGTTAAGTGTCTGAGGTTGGGTTTGAACTCAGGTCCTCCTGACTCCAGGACCGGTGTTCTATTCACTGCAACACCTAGCCGCACCCCCAATATTGTTTCTTAACATGACTAACATAAAAACCGAACCCCATAATGTCAGGTCTTTACTCTAGGCCCACTGCTCTAATCCACTAGCCACAGGGCCAACTAGCTGCCTCCTGGGCAAACAGAGGTTAAGTGACTTGCACAAGTATCTAAAGTTGAATTTGAATGTAGGTCTTCCTGACTACATGCCCAGTGCTCTATCCACTAGGTACTAGTGGTTCATAGAAATTCATTAGGACCCTTTGGAGTAGCCCCCGAAAGCTTGCTGAAGTTCTGAATGATGCTAGTAACAAAAGTGAAGCTCTTATCTGGCATGTGCTCACTGACATATGGCAATAAAAGGCCTCAGTTCCTGGTTTCATCAGGGGCATTGATATAAGGGCAATTCTTTTTTTTTTTTTTGAGGAGGGAGGCAAGTCAATTGGGTTAAGTGACTTGCCCAGGGTAACTTAGTTAAGTGTCAAATGTCTGAGGCTGGATTGAACTCAGTTTGGACTCCAGGACTGGCACTATATTCACTGCCCCACCTAGTTACCCCTAGACAATTATTCTTAATTGACACACAATGAAGTAAGGGCAGTCAGGTCTCCAGGTAGAGGTATGTGTATGAGAAGCTGAGGAAACTAAGGGGGTGGGGTGGTTAGAAGGGAGTTGGAGAAGTGAAAGGAGAAGGAATGATTAGCATTTGCAAATGCATATGGGTGTTGTTGACCAGGCCTTTTGTGGCATCTCATTCAATTCAACCAATTTTTATTAACCCCCCCTCCCAACTATGAGGAAGGTTTTATCCTAAGTTGTAGAGATACAAAACAAACACAAATACAAAACAAAACAAAAACATTCCAAGCCCTTCAAGAGATTACCCTCTAAGTGCTTTATGAATATTATCTTATTTGATCTTTACAATAACCTCCTGGGAGGTATCCCCATCTTACAGATGTGGAAACTGAGGCAGAGAGAGGTTGAACTTGCTTAGGGACATACAAGTAAGTGTCTCTGTTCAAATTTGTTCAGGGCTCTATATACTGTAGGTAACTTCAAGCTCATCAGCTGAATGACCTAGCAGACAGAAAGCACCTGAGATATTAGGCAGCATTATTAAAATTATAAATGACCTTGCTTTGATGTCTTTTTTTTTTATGCTCATAATTTCCCCAAGTATCCCTCCCTCTCTCCTTCCCAGAAAATAGCTCTTCGGGGTCGGCCAGGTGGCTCAGCGAGTAAGAGCACCGGCTCCAGTGTTCGGATGACCTGGATCAAATCTCGGCTCAGATACTCAGCACCACACCCAGAAATAACTGGCTGTGTAACCTTGAGCAAGTTACTTAACCCCAATTGCTTTAAAAAAAAGAAAAAAGAAAATAGCTCTTCTCTCTATCCCATATCAGTCCACTTAAGTGACTATTCCCATTTTAGGAATAAAGACGAGGTCCCCACAAATCACCCAGCAGCTGACAACAAATTACAACTTCCCAGGTGATGGAAAAACAAAGATTTGCCTTTTGTCTCCTATTCTTAGTCACCTGTGATGGTTTTTATTCACTAGGAATAAGGAACAAGGAAGTAATCTTTGTTGGCTGACTAGCCCTTCACTTCTGAAAATTATGAGGACAGGTGGCGGAAACAAAATTTTTAAATATAATCTTATCCCCACCCCAAGTCATGATTTAAGTCTTTCTTACTTGAACAGAATATGAAAGAAGACTGGGAGCAGCTAGGTGACACAGTGCATAGAGCACAGGCTCTGGAGTCAGAATTCAAATCCAGCTCAGACATGTGACACACTAGCTGTGTGACCTTGGGCAAGTCACTTAACCCCCATTCCCTTGACTTCCCCCCTCAAAAAAAAAAAAAGACTAGAATGTTAAGTAGGAACTGCATTGTGGGTGACTATGCCAAGAGAGCAAGAACTGGGAATATGAATAGACTTTTTTCCAATATTTCTGATGAGGGAAGGGCAATTTGGGAGAAGCATACAGGGGACCATTTGGAAGTCATTTTGAGTTGACTCCAAAGGGTATGGGGTCTTGGGAGGATCCTTGTGGGCCCCTTTGTCCCAGAAATTCCTTGTCCAGATATATAAAATTCAATTCTTTAGACATCCAGAGGTGTTTTCCTCTGTTGGAACTAGAGTAACATTCAGCTAACCTCCAGAACTTATTCTCCCCCCTTTCTTTTCTTCTTGCTTTCTCTTGCTTCCATCTCCCTGCAGAGGAGTGCAGCTTTCTCCATGGTGTGATCATACCCAAGACTGAGAAGTCCAAGCGGACAGGTCTGCTTATTACCTCCTCCATCATGCTGATCCTCCTGTCCGGGGTCACAGTCTATGTCTGGAAGAGATCTCGGGCCAAATCCCAAAAAGCTCACAAGGCTGGATATGAGAAACTGTCATCCCCAAACAAGACTTCCTCTTCCTATAAAAGCAGCTATCGAGAGAGCATCAGCTTCCAGGAGGACCAAGTCATTGAATACAGAGACCGGGACTATGATGAAGATGAAGATGATGACATCGTCTACATGGGTCAAGATGGCACAGTCTATCGGAAATTTAAGTATGGCCTGCTGGATGATGATGATGAAGATGAGTTGGAATATGATGATGAGAGTTACTCATTTCAGTAAATTGAAATATATTGAGATTATTTTTCCGCTCCTAATGATTAACTTCAGGGTGTATTACTGCTGGCAAACCCAGCTCAGGCTTTGTGGACATCCTTAAATGTTTTTCTATTCCTCTGGGTATTTAAGCTCAGGTATCGCTCCATATTCATTCAGAATCAGAGAGAAAAGCAAAGATTAATAGGTCTTTCCCCTAGGTGATGCATCAAAGCACCACTAGCCTCCCTTCGGTAGCAGCCCAGAGTGAAAATAACTGAGATTTCTACTAGTTGCATATGATCAACCATTCCCCACAGGAGTTTCCACACTACACAAAGGAGTTGGAAGTGACTTCTGCAACTCTAAAACTTCTTGAGGTGGTGTTAAAATTTTTTTTCCTGATTTTTGGTTTTGTCCCAAAGTCAAACTGAGAATGAACAAAAAAACTCAGCCCTTCTTACTTATCACAGACTCCCCAAACTCTCTGTCTCTCTGTCTCTGTCTCTGTCTCTGTCTCTGTCTCTCTCTCTCTCTCTCT
>NW_027185764.1:4590849-4628792 GCF_028583685.1 Petaurus breviceps papuanus
CACACACACACACACACACACACGTTGGCATTTGGCACACACTACATGGAATAGATCTGCTCTTGAAGTTGTCAGCTTTTGCTTAATGTTCTCACAAGATTTAGAGCAGCGGTGTCAACGGAGAACAACAGAGGGTTTCCTAGGCTTAATAGCTCTTTGAAATGCTACAGGCTGACAATAACGCTTAGGGACCAAAGGACAGGGTGGGGAGGCAGGCGATAATGAGCACAGGCAGGAGAAAATCATGAGAGTCCCAAGGAACACAACTTTTGTCAGTGTGGTTGCTTTCTCCAAGAGCCCAAGACTATTCTGGAGAACCAGCTAAAAACATTAGGAAATAGTAGATAATTGGCAATGCCAACCCCCAAACAGATGTGATTTTTAAAAAAGATATCCTTTCTCCTTTAACTACTTTAGCTACAAAATCAGGGAGGCTTTTCAAAACAGACTTTCAGATTTGCTGACTCTCAAAGTATTTGAATATAGATAGAGTCTAAGGCTCTTAATTTGATTCCTTAGACTACAAATTCTTCTCTCCTTCTTTCTCTCTCATTCTCTCTCAACACTTTCTTGCAAGACTTTTTTATTTCTATAGCATTCCACACTTATGTAAAATGTATTTGAGCCCAAGTTTTAGAATTCTTTCAAAAAGAAGGAGAGGTTTTCCTGAAATAAACAATGACATGAAAAAAAAAACCCATAATATACAAAATAATTAAAGCAAAGCCCTTTTTATTTGTTAGCTTGTTGGAAACAGTCTCCCTCCAAACTTGAAGTCTACAGAGACTTTGAGTGGGGATGACTTTCAGCTTCAGAAATGTCAATAGTGATCATATTTAGCTTTCCCATCAAAGTGTTCCCCTAAAAAATGACATCCCAAATATGGTGGCCAGAACTAGATGGTGCTGCTGTTCTTCCCATTAGAAGTTAAAAAAAATCCTAGAGGTAGAGGTAGGGATTAGAATACCAGGAAGTAAATAAACCACTTTGGATAATCTGCAAGTTATCTGTAGGGGAGGGAAGGAAATAGTGTGTAGTGAAAATGTCTCCGTATGGGTTTTTTTCCTCACCTTCTGAATTTTTAAAAAAAATATCAGTATTTTTGTAATACTTGAATTATCTTCCTTTAAAGCAATCATCTTCTTAATGTAAAGTGTAACCACTACATTTATGGTAAAGAATTCTTTCTTAGAACTCCTGTGGTGCTTTAATAGAGTTCTCTTTTAAAAAGCTAACTTTAAAGCCTATATCAGAGTTTATCTTCTTTTGTGTGTGTTATAGACCCTTTTGGCAGCTCAGTGAAATCTATGGGCCCCTTTTCAGAATAATATTTTTAAGTGAATAAAATAAAATGCATAGTATTACAAAGAAAATAAATTATATTAAAATAGAGTTATCAAAATATTTTTTGCAAAACAAGTTTGTGGACCCAAATAGCCTTTAGCTATTTACACACCCATGCATACAAACCCACACCCACTACATATGTATATATGTAGCATGTATACATGCATGGAAATATACACATGCATATATACACATGGAATCTTGCATCAACTAAAATTGTCTCCACTGGGGGGGATGGGCGAGTTTCACACCTATGATTTCATGTGTAAGGAATACAAATGAGCAAATTCCCTGTAGAAGTGTGGATCGACACCTACTTTGCAACTTTTATTCTTAGACAAGTCTCCTGTGGCGTTAAGAGTTAGTAAGTGAATTGTGCAGGGTCACACAGTCAGTATATGGCTTAAGCAAGTTTCCAACAAAGGTTTTCCTGATGCCAAAGCCACTCTCCATCCTTTATGCCACACTACCTCCTCAGCAACAAGAATCTTAAAATTGTGCTGTTTCAAGGGGTGGCCAGGTGGCTCAGAGAGTAAGAGCACCGGCCCCAGTGTTGGGATAACCTGGCAATCAAATCCAGGCTCAGATACTTAGCACCACACCCAGAAATAACTGGCCATGTGACCTTGAGCAAGTTACTTAACCCCGATTGCTTAAAAAAAAAAAGTAAATTCCTTAGACTCAAGTAGAAGATAGGAGAAGAATCCATCACTGGATCACTGTTATGTATAAGTGCTTCCTTTAGCCCAATGCCATTATGAACAACACTCTTGACTTTACTTTCTGGGTGGGTTCCTTCCTCAACTTGAGTTGGTGATATCTCTGAATGACTTGTGATCACAAACAGGGTTTTGGCAAGAGAACACACTTTTTACTGCATTTTCTTCCAGAATCAGCCAGATCTCTCATTCCACCTCCCTTCCTGTCCTCCCTTGCTGAGATCTATGGCTTGCCCTGACTATGATTTCTGTATCTTAGACTGTGGCCTCATCCTCCCTTTTTCTATCTCCATCCTGTTCCAGCAATAAGACTGCTCTGACCTCACTTCTCAGGAGCTATTCATTCACCTGAAGTCAAGATTAAGGCATCTTTCAAAACCAATCTGATTAAATGGGTCCTTAGTGTAATAATCCTTAATGGTTTGCATAAAGGCAATCTGATACGTAGAGAATTCAAAATAACTTTTGGAAAACCTCAATAGATTGGATAACACATAGAGAAAAATTGTGCTGCTTCTCCCAATCCACATAGAAATATAAGAGAATATAAACAAAACAGCCACCTTGCCAGGGTGGACTGCTGCCTCTTTATTGTAGACACCTGAGATTGTTGATGATACTGATCCAGTGTCTCTTGTTCCCGATATTTTCAAAGTGTTTACAGGGACCCTGACACTCTTCACAGCCACCTAGAAGTTGTTTCCCATGTAGGAAGGACTGGTGTTTGTGATACATTGTTTAAAATTAAAAAGGTCCTTGAAATCTGAGGACAACTTGTTGCTGTTGTAACTTACAATGAGAAGGTCTGTATCTGCTGTTAAAACTTAATATCCCTCTTCCTCCTCGGAAATGTCACATTATGTTCAGGCTGCTCTGCAACAATGTGCAAACAAGTGTTTAATAGATGAAAACACATTGGGGGAAAATAAAGTTTTTGTTTTGCTTTGTTTTCTGTTTGCAAAAGCCTGGGTGATTTTCTGATGAATCAGTGAGCTCTGAGAATACGCAAAGAGACTGGGTAATGTGTTGGGATGTTCAAGATAATGAGCATAAATGTGAGGGTAGAGGCGGCCAGGTGGCGCAGTGAGTAAGAGCATCGGCCCCAGTGTCGGGAGACCTGGGATCGGTTCTGGCCTCAGATACTTGGCACACACACAAAAATAACTGACCATGTAACCTTGAGCAAGTTACTTAACCCCGATTGCTTTAAGTAAAAAAATAATAATTTAAATAAATAAAATTTAAATAACAAATAATTTTAATTAAATAAATAAATGTGAGGGTATAAAGGAAATAAATGCTGGGCAACAGAGGGACTTTGCTGCACATTGGAGATGCCATCAATTGATGGAGTCAGAAGCCATTATTGAATGCCTACTCTGTTCCTAGTTCTCTCAACTATGGATAGGGAAGGACTCACCAGAAATATAAGGCATCATCCCTACGATGCTGGATTCTTTTAGGTTTTTTGGATAGATAAAACTTATAGGTGCATGGTAATTATGGAATTATACAAGACTACAGTAGAGAGCAGCATGATAGAATGACTAGACGGCTGGCCATGGAATCAAAAAGTTCTGGGTTCAAGTTTGTCTCTGTGACTATGAACAAATCATTTCATCTCCCAGCGCCACAGACAACTTTCTAAGGTTATAAATGAAAGATAAGGTGCCAATCTGCATCAGAACCAAGATTTCCTACAACAGGGAGTTCTTTAATGGATGAAATCACAGATTAGGACCCAAGATGTTCAAGTTAGATACTGTATACTTAAGTGAGTCATTAAATTGCATGATCATGACTGGGCATTTTAGGAAGGGAAACAGCAAAAAGGACCAGGTTAGGGAAGGAAGGCTTATCGTGGAAACATAGATTTAGAGGTGGATGAGCCTAGCAATTTTACAAATAGGGAAACAGACTGAAAGAAGTTAAATGCCTTGCCAAGAACTGCACAGGTACTATGCCAGTAGCAGAAGCAGAATATGAGATTGGACATGCTACAGTAGAAAGAAGGCTGACTTTGGAGTCAGAAGACCTGGGTTTAAATCCTGCTTCTGCCACACACTTGACTATCGGACTTGGCATGTGTCATTTCACCCCAATTTTTTTTAAGTAACTTGCCCAAGGTTACACGGCTAGTTTTTGTGTGTGCGTGTGGGTGTTAAGTGTCTGAGGCCAGAACCAAACTCAGGTCCTCCTGACCCTGGGGCCAGCGCTTTACTCACTGCATCACCCCAGTTTTCTGATCTATAAAATGAGGTCTTTTTCAGTTCAAAATCTATAATCTTATCCCACATCCATTATATTATAATGCCTCTCAATGTTAGGTCATGAAGACATGGGACTTGAGATGGGATTTAAAGGATGGGTATGATTTGGAAAGAAAGAGAGGGGCAGGCAAGCAGGTACTAGGTGAAAACTGGAGAGAGTCACATTGAGAAAATTCTGGACCTGCCTGTGTTGTTATGGAAGAATAAACTTCATCCCAAAGTAGCTGGGAATGATTGCTGTAATCTTACATTTTTTATTGATAACCTTCCTCCTTAAGGGTAAAATGGGGAGCAGTTGGTGGTACAGTGAAAAGAGCACCAGCCCTGGAGTCAAGATGGACCTGAATTCAAATCTGGCCTCACACACTTGACACTTAACTAGCTGTGTGACCTTGGACAAGTCACTTACCCCCAGTTGCTTTTCCTCCTTCCAAAAAAATTTAGTAATGATAGCTAACATGGCACTAATGTTAGCTAACATAGCTAATATGGCACTTACTATTTGCCAGGCACTGTGCTAAGTGCTTTACAATTACTGTCTCATCTAATCTTCACAACAACCCTGGGACATAAGGCTATTGTTATCTCCATTTTAAAGAAGAGGAAACTGAGGCAACTAGTGATTAAATGGCTTGCCTAGGGTCACACAGATGGAATGTCAGAGGCTGGATTTGAACTCAGGTCTTTCCTAATACAGGTTCTCATTCTAGCCACCATGCTACCCAGGTGCCCTAACAATGTTAAGACCTCTTATCATTCATTATTATCTCTCAAACTAGCAATAATAAAGGATGGAAATAGTGTTGGAGGGGCTTTGGGAAGATAGTCACACTGTTGGTGAAACAGGAAGATTATCCAACCATGCCTGAAAACAATTTGGAATCATCCAAAAAATGAAACTTAGGAGACAGGTAGGTGGCAGAGTGAATAGAGCCAGGAGTGAATAGAGTCAGGAGGACCTGAGTTCAAATCAGGCCTCAGACACTTAACACTTATTAGCTGTGTTACCTTGGGCAAGTCACTTAACCCCAATTGCCCTGCCTTCCCCCCTCCAAAAAGTGAAAAAAGAAAAAAAAGAAATGAGACCTATTTGGTTGGAGTATATATGGAAGAAACATAAGATACAGATATCCCTTCCACATTGCGACTTTCCACATTACAGTTCTGATATATCATGGGTTGACATGTGAAATCAAATGGAAATTTTGTGGGAGTTTTGTGGAAGCCACAGACAGCATGTGAAGGTCAGTAGAAAATGTTTAGAAACTCAGAAATGCAATATATGTGTGTATGTGTATGAATATGTACGTATACATACACACACACATATATACATATACATTATATATATTGAACAGTAGAAATGTATTTGTTTGAACTTCTCTAGTACTAAGGGAGGGTAAAAAAATTTATGCAGTTTTTCCAGATCACAAAGATATCACACTCGTAATCCCCAGGATGTGGAAGGGAAAGAGAGTCGGGTAAGGGATAGATTGTGAGGGAGCCTTAACTATCAATCTAAGAAGTTTGGGCTTTATCCTATAAGCACTAGGGAATCATTGGAAGCTTTAGAGCAGGATAATAACATATAGAAAGGTGGTTTAGGAAGAATGGATATGTTGAATGGATCACAGATCAAAGACACCAGAAAGGATAATGTTACAATATCCTGGCAGGAAGTGGAAAGAGCCTGGGTGTGGCACCAATGCAACATTCACAGCAGCAACGGCAACTATGAATATGCCAGCTTAGTTCTGAATCACAAAATATAACAGACTGTCCATATATAAGATAAAAGTAAAACATTTATTCAAATACCAGAAAGCCAAATCCCAACACCAAAAAACCTAATTCATTATAGCAACAAAGAAATCTACACAAAATAACACTGCAGAGAACACCATCCCAAAGCCTTTCCACATACAAACACTCACAAACCTAGCTATCTCCTTGCCTGCATCCTTTCTCCCACTGTACTAACTGCTCTGACTCCCAGCTTCCTCTCACCTCTGCTCCACCCTTCAGCAAACTCCTCACTCCACAGGCTCCATGTGATTACATTTGGCCTATTAAGGGTCAGGGAAGATTTTCAGATTCCTATTACCATTACACTAGGTTAGGGTGGGGGCAATAGGGATGGACAGAAAAAGATGGATATGAAAGATGGGACAAAAGGAGATTCAGAGGATCTGGTGAATAGGAAGAAGTAATCGATTGTGACTACAAAGGTTTTGAGTTACAGTAACTAAGGAAGAATAGTGCCATTGGTAGAAACAGAGAAGGCAGGAGAAATAGTTGGTATGGGAAGAAAGATAATTAGACATGTTAAGTCTACAATGACATAGGGCTATTGAGGTAGAGAAGGCTAGGGGGAAGTTAGAGGTAGGGGACTGAAGCACAGTGTGCTAGTCAGGTTTGGGAATTTTAGGAAATGTAGACAAAGCTTTACATTAAGTTGCTCTACCTATAGAGTGTAGTTACAGCATATAAACTGATGTTTCCTTGTTGAAATGTTTTGTTTTCCCATTATGTTTATTTCTGTCTATATTCTTCTTCCACTCCTACCTAGTGAGCCATCCCTTATAATAATTTTTTTTAATAATGACACAAATTATTCAGAAAAAAACCAAGACAAGTCTTAAAGTATATGCATATTTCACACCCACAGTCCTCTGCCTTTGCAAAGAAGGGTGGTAAGGGCATTTTCCCTATACTCCTAAAACACCAAGCTTCTTGATCATTATCATTACACAGAATTCAGATTGTTTATCATGGTTGTTGTTATTTCCATTTACATTGTTATGCAAATTTACACACTCATGCAAAAAGGGAAAAGGTTGGTGTTCTTCCCATCAATGATATCTCCATGACCCTGCTTTGGCTCCATGCAGGGAGGCAAAGCCCCAGACATAGGTACTGTAGCTGAATCCCCGGAAACCAGCTTGGTGCAGGCAGCCAGATAGCTCAGCATGGGCCATGGTAATTAGAGAGGGCTATTGGATTTTCTGCCAGGGCAGAGCTATCTCTCTCTCTGTCTCTCTGTCTCTCTCTCTGTGTCTCTCTCTCTCTCTGTCTCTCTCTCTCTGTCTCTCTCTCTCTCTCTGTCTCTCTCTCTCTCACTCTGTCTCTGTCTCTCTCTGTCTCTCTGTCTCTTTCTTCAATGAATGCACCTGTTCTAGGGTAAACAGAAACAGGTAAGGAGAATCCTCATGGATATTCATCAGTATCTCTGTCTGCATATGCCTGGACCATCTCTGCCTAAAAAAGCCCTGATCTAACTGGCCCACATCACACAAGTTACAGGTCCAAACTGAAAACAGGTTTGGGAGTAATTTAGAGACAAATGATCATTGTACAGTATATGAACACAGTCCAATTCTATGAGTTTTTAAGTTCCATGTGATGATAAGATATGAACATGGGAGATTAGCTAAATTATAAGAAAAAAAATTAACTCCAACCTAATCTTGGATCTAAGATTTTGATTGAAATAGGCTTCATAGTGCTAGTGTTTAGAATACCTTCTGGTGGAAAATTAAGAAAGGCATCTATGGTGATTAATAAATGAAAAATTGGCAACCACAGATCAGTGAGCTTAGGAAAGAACTGGCAGAACAAGTCTTAAAGTTGATCTAAAAAAGAAATCAGCTAAGGCAATCATTAACCAGACTCAAGATTAAGACAGTTAGTCTGGCTTACTGTCAACCATGTCTAATATTATTTGCCATCACATGTTCCCAAACATAAGCAGGTAGTCAAAAGAGGAATGAGGTGAAGAAATGAGGCAGAAAACCTTCAAGCTTGGGAGAAAGGATTATGGTTTACTACTTTTTTATGTCCCTCCCCCCCTCCCACCCCCCCCCTCCCCTCCCATCTCCTTTACTGTCCCCCCCCCCCCTCCCCTCTCCCCCCCCCTCCCCCCCCCCCCCCTCCTCTCCTCTCCCCTCCCCTCCCCTCCCCTCTCCTCCTCTCCTCTTCCCTCCTCTCCTCTCCTCTTCTTCACCATATCAATTAATTATGACTCTCAAAGATCTCAAAGTATAGATGTGAGAGCAAAAATAACATGTCACACCTTACTACCTTCACTAATTACTGTTCTAGAACCCCTGGTAAGGAAGATAAACTAATACACATCAGAAATAAGATATTTCCTGTACCAAAGGGGAAAGCTGGGAAGTCATTTTATTTTTTTAGATTTCTTTTTTTTAATTAATTAATTTATTTTTAATTTACAACATTCAGGTCCACAAGCTTTTGAGTTCCACATTTTCTCCCCCTCTCTCCCCCCCTCCCCAAGACAGCATGCAATCTGATATAGGCTCTACATATACATTCATATTAAACATATTTTCACATTAGTCATGTTGTAAAGAGTTATAACCAATGGAATGAACCATGAGAAAGAAGAAACAAAGCCAAAAAGAGAAAGAGCAAATATTATGCTTCAATCTAAATTCAGAATCTGTAATTCTTTCTCTGGATGTGGACAGCATTTTCCATCATGAGCCTTTTGCAGTTGTCTTATAACCTTGCAGTGCTGAGAAGAGCCAAGTCTATCAAAATTAGTCATTGCACAATGTGACTTTAACTGTGTACAATGTTCTCCTCGTTCTTCTTCCCTCACTCAACATCAGTTCATATAAGTTTTTCCAGGTTTTTTTGAAGGAGGAAGACATTTTAAAGAGCAGTTACCTCAGGGGCAGCCAGGTGGCTCAGTGAGTAAGAGCACCGGCTCCAGTGTTGGGACGACCTGGAGATCGAATCCCGGGCTCAGGCGCTCAGCACCACACCCAGAAATAACTGGCCGTGTAACCTTGAGCAAGTTACTTAACCCCGATTGCTTAAAATAAAAACAATTAAAAAAAAGAGCAGTTACCTCTCCCTTATTCCCCCAAGCACCTCCCTACACACACACATATCCATTGATCTGATGCAGGTTTGGAAATTTGTAGCATCCACCATCTCCAGCCCTTCTGAGGCTTTGATCAGCTCTAAAGAATAGTTATCAATAAATCTCATTTGGATACCTGTTTTACAAATAGTCTTTCTCCTTTTCCTTATCTTAGAATTCCATGCTGCTTTACCTTAAAATTATTCACTTGGAGAGGCATTGCCACCAAATATAAGAATTAAAATGGGTAGGACAACTTGATCAAGTCTCCCCTTTATTTCAAAAGGAAACATCTTTCTATGGACCTTGAGAAACAGTATTAATTCACCTGCCCCCTCATGTGTCAGGTGAACATTCTAAGGCCAAGAGATGGGAAGGCATTTGCCCAAGGAGACACAGCAAATGAGTAGCAAAGCACAACACCTTGTATCCATAATAATAGCTAATATTTTATATATGTGTGTATCACATATGTATATGTATAATCGGATCCTTATAATAACCTTGTGAATTATATATTAAGACCTTCATTTTTGCAGATAAGGAAACTGAGACCGAGAGAGGCAGAATTCAAATTCAGATCTTCCTGACTTCAAGACTTGAGCTCTATCTACTATAACACCTGTTTTTGTTGTTGTTTTAGTCATTTTTCAAACATGTCTGATTCTCTGTGACACCTTTGGAGGTTTTCTTTCTGTTTTTTAATTATTTTTATTTTATTTTTTATTTTTTGCTTTTTGGAGGGCAATTGGGGTTAAGTAACTTGCCCAAGGTAACATGGCTAGTTTTTGTGTTAAGTGTCTGAGGCCGGATTTGAACTCAGGTCCTCCTGACTCTAGGGCCGGTGCTCTATTCACTGTGCCACCTAGCCACCCCTGGAGGTTTTCTTGGCAAAGATATTGGTGAGGTTTGCCATTTCCTTCTCCAGATCATTTTACAGATGAAGAATCTAAGAATCTAAAGAAACTAAGGGTTAAGCGACTTGTCCAGGGTCATACAGCTTAGTAAGTGTCTGAGGCCAGATTTGAACTCAAGTCTTCCCGATTCCAGGCCCCCACACTCTATCCACTATGTTGCCTAGCTGCACCCACTATCACACTTACCAATTACTAATGATTGCTCAAATGACACATTGCCATGCCATACTTATAAGACATAAAGACTAAAGCCTTGTCTATAAAAAACTTCAAAAAATTTGGGGGAAAATTTATCCAGTCCTTTTAGCTTCTGATCCAAATAGCATCAGTCAAAGCTGAGGCCCTTTCCCCTTTGCTTTCCAAAAGCACACACAAAACCTGGGTGAATATCTCTTCTATACTTCCCAAATACAAACCAAAAAAGAGGCGGCCAGGTAGCACAGCGAGTAAGAGCACTGGCTCCCGTGTCAGTACTACCTGGAGATCGAATCCCAGGCTCAGACACTTAGCATCCACCCAGAAACACCTGGCCGTGTAACCTTGAGCAAGTTACTTAACCCCAATTGCTTAGGGGAGGCCAGGTGGCTCAGCAAGTAAGAGCACCGGCTCCAGTGTCGGGATAACCTGGATCAAATCCTGGGCTCAGATACTCAGCACCACACCCAGAAATAACTGGCCATGTAACTTGGAGCAAGTTACTTAACCCTGATTTCTTAAAAAAAATTTAAAAAAATACAAACCAAAGAAACCAAGACTTCTATCTGTAGGGGAGGAACCAACACTAGAGTTTCAACCTCTCTAAGTGATGTAATGTCAACCAAATCCTTATCATCCTAGGTGAGGAGGGTCATAATCACATACAATATCAGAATCTATTCTCGCCAGTGAATCTTTGGCCTTTAACAATCACTTTGAGCTCCTAGGGCTGAGACAGGGTCTGATATAGATCGATTGTTCTGGGCATGGTGGGGAGAGAGCAGCAATGGAAGAGAAAGGAACATGCATTTATTAAGGACCTACAATCTTCCAGAAACTATGCTAAGTCCTTTACAATTATGTCTTCTGTTCTTCCTTACAACTGGAGGCTCTGGCAAGTAGAGTTAGAGTCAGATATCAATCTGGATAGGGTGTTTCCCTGTTTTGGGGAAACATCAGTCTTCAAGTCATTGGGAATAGCCTGAAGAAGAAAGGTTGATTCAGAAGTGGGGATTGGTGAGGAGTTAGAATCAGCTGTCTTTAGGTATTTAAAAGTCTGTCTTTTGTGGGTTTTTTTGGAGGGCAATTGGCGTTAAGTGACTTACCCAAAGTCACAAGACTAGTGTGTCAAGTGTCTGAGGCTGGATTTAAACTCCTGACTGGCTGGATTTGAAGTCCTCCCGACTTCAGGGCCAGTGCTCTATTCACTGTGCCACCTAGCCATTAAAGAATAATCCCCACTTTATATAAATGTATTTTTAAAAATACATTACTATATTATCCTATCTAATTCTTTCTGTGAGGCAAATATCAATCTGATATCCAAACCTAGAACAATAAGCCTAAGAAAAAGTGAGCCAGTAGCCAATGATTAATGACTATCGAAATACAGAATAAAATACTGGCAAATCGAATATTGCAATATATAAAAGGTTACTCATTGCAATCCAGTAGGATTTATATCTATAGTGAAAAAAATCACTATTAGGAAAACAATCAACATAAGAAATGATTAAATAGATAAATTATAAAAATTATAGCTTTATGTCAAAAGGTATAGAAAAACTCTTTGGTAAAATACATTTAAACAATAAACCTATGATTTAACTTATATAAGGGATTTATAACATGGAAAACTCCCTCCACTGATGCAGATGGGCAATTCTTCTGTAATCCATAATTTTAGAGCATTGCTTGGGGCACTGACAGGTTAAGGAACAAACTCCCTTTACAGGGTCCCAGGGCTAATATGCATCATAGTTAGGACTCAAATATAGGTTACTCCTATCCTTTACACCCTGATTTCATAGATCCACAGACTATATAAACAGTAAAGTAAAAAAAAAAAAACTATTGGAGTAGAAAAAATTTTTCTCAACATATTAAAAAGTATTTATCTGAAAGCAAGAGCTATTATATATGCTTCAAATTGCTACTAATTAAAGAAATGCAAAGTCTACTGAATGGGAGTCAGGAACATAGTGAAACCTGCACTTTAGGAAGATCACTTTAACAGCTAAGTGGAGGAAGGACTGGAGAGGTGTAATGGAAATGCAAATTTAAAGATCTTCCCTGCCCCTAGGCTAAAGTGCACCTGGAGCCTGGGATGGGAGGCTTGTTTTTCAGTAGATACTTTTTGATTGGCCAGTAGGTCCAGAAGGTTGTTACATTCTCTGAGCCAGGAGAAGGCTATATAAACCCTGATTTGAGGCTTTGTTTGGGGGCTCCCTTTGAAAAGCGTTCTGTGATTTGATCAGATGAGACTCTGGAAAGCCGTTGTTGAGAGCCCCCTGGCTTTGAAAAACCCAGATGTTGATTTGGTATGGATGTAATGGTTGGGCAATTTGGAAACCTGTCTACTCGATCTGTTTCTCTGTCTTGATAATTCTGTCTGTATGCTCTGAAGTTCGGGGTGCTGACCTTTTTCCCCTGATCTAGGTAAACGATACATATTTGACTGATTAAAGTAAGCTTGTTAACCCATTTTGAGTTGCTTTCCTTTATCAAAGCAGATCCAAGAACCTGTGTTGGCAGCCACCCTGGGGACGCTGGGGTGCTTGCTGCTACAAGAGGAGAGACTTGCTACAAGTCTATTGCAATAGTCCAGATATAAGGTGATAAGAGCCTATAACAAGGTGGTAGCAGTGTCAGAGGAGAGAAGGGGGTGTATACAAGAGATATTATGAAAGTAAAATCTATAGGACTTGGCAACAGACTGGATATGTTGGGGTAAGAGAAAATGAGGAAGTCATGGATGACACCCAGGGTCTGGGCAATTGAGAGGATGGTGGTGGCTCTGACAGTAACAGGAGTTTTTTCAAAGAACAAAGAAGGATTATAGGAGGTAAAGATAATGAATTGTTTTGGATGTGCCAAATTTAAAATGTTTACAAAACATCTAGTTCAAGATGTCAAAGAGGCATTCTGACATTCATGACTAGCTCAGGAGGAGTTTAGGGGTGGATGTATAGATCTGAGGCAGCTAGGTGGCTTGGTGGATAGAGTGCCAGACCTGAAATCAAGAAGACTCATCTGGCCTCAGACACTTAGTAACTGTGTGACTCTGGGCAAGTCACTTAACCCTGTTAGTCTCAGTTCCTTATTTGTAAAATGAGCTGGAGAAGGAAATGGCAAATTACTTCAGTATCTTTGCCAAGAAAACCCTAAATGGGTCACAAAGAGTTAGATAGGATCAAAACAACTAAACAACAACAACATGTAAATCTGAGAATCATCAACATAGAAATAATAATTGAAAACATGGGAGTTGACGGGATGACTAAGTGCAGTAGAACAGGGGGAGAAGAAAAGAGGGAACAGGATAGAGCCCTGGGTGGAGGAGAGGAGGATAGCACATATAGTAAAGAAGACAACACCTTCCAAATTTATATATGGATTTAGTGCTATTGCAATTATAATATTGATGTGATATTTCATAGAATTCAATATAAAAAAGAATAGACTTACAAGAATATGGGGGTTGATTTTCTTAAGGAAGAGAAAGGGGAACATGTACTACCAGATCTCAGATTATACTGTGAAGTGGTAAGTGCCAAAACTCTCTGGAATTGGATTAAAATATAGAAAAGATAAATGAAATAGAATCAATAATCTAAAATTAGAACCAAAGTTAAACATTGGACTATCATTAGACGAATACAAGTTGATACAATAGTAGAAAAGTGAATTGTTATTTAATAAAAGCCATTAGAAATTAGAAAGCAGTGATGTAGCATAAAAATGAAATTAAAACAATGTTTCATACCATATACCAAAATATATTTCAAATGAATCAATCAGTTAAATGTTAAAATTATGTCATAAAAATAAGAAGAAAATGGAATTTGCCACAAAGATTTTTCCCAATTATTTATCTTCGTTTTAATCTTAGCTTTATTGGATTTATTTGTGCAAAAACTTTTAAATTTCATATAATTAAAATTATCCAGTTACTTTCTCTGATCCTCTCTATCCCTTGTTGGGTCATGAACTTTTCTTCTATCCATAAATTTAATAGGTTATTTTTCCATGTTTCTCTATTTGTTTATGACAATAGTTTTTCTATCTAATTTAAATATTCATCTGGAGCTTATTTTGGCGTAAGGTGGGAGTTGCTGGTTTAAATCTAATTTCTTTCACATTGTTGTCCAATTTTCCCAGTAGTTCTTTTTTAATCAAATTGTAAATCCTTAGCCCAGCAGTGGCATTTCTTTGTTAAAGGTCTCATATCCAAGATCTATAAGGAAAAGATTAAAATTTATAAGAACAAGAGCCATTCTCCAATTCATAAATTGTCTAAGGACATGAACAGGAAGTTTAAAAGGGAAGAAACCTAGGCTTATCTATAGCCATATTTTAAGAAATGCTTCAAATTACTACAAATTAAAGAAATGCAAATTAAAGCAGATCTCAGATTCTATTTCATACTGATCAGATTGACAAAAATGAAAAAAAAAAGAACATTTCAAATGTCATGAAAAATAGGTTTGTTCATGCACTGTTGTGGCTACATGAATGTGTATAACCATTTTGGGAAAGCAATTAGAATTAAACAAAAAAAAAAATATTACTAAACAGAGCATGCTCTTTTATCCAGTTATTCCACTGTTAGGCCTATACCCAAAAGAGATCAAAGAAACCAAAAATAAGGGTCCTTTATTTAAAAAAAATATTTATAGTACCTCTTTATATGGTGGTTAAAAATAAAAAAAAACCAACATTGAAAATGGAACGCCCAGGAGGAATGGCTAAATAAGTGATGGTGTAGAAATGTGATGGAATACTATTGTGCTATAAGAACTGAGGAAATAGATGTCTTCAGAGAAATAGAAAAACTTATTTGAACTTCTCCAGAGCCAAGTAAGCAGATCCCGAAGAATATTTAGTACTATAATGTAAATACCATAAATAACAGTCTTGAAGACTTTTATAAAATTGATGAGGAGCTAAATGAGTGGAACAGGCGAATATAATTTATACAATAACAACATTATAAAGACAAACAACTTTGAAAGTTGAAAGAACTATGATCAATTCAATGACTAGTCATGATTCTAGCAGACTAACGATCAAAAAAATACCAATCTCCTGACAGAGAGGTGATTTAGGGTGCAGAATATGTCATCTTTTTTTGAAGACAGTCAAAAAGTAAATTTGTTTTGCTTCACTATGCATATTGTTTCTAGGAAGGTCTTCCTTCCTTCCTTCCTTTCTTTCTTTTTCTTTCTTTCTTTCTTTCTTTCTTCCTTTTTTTTAGTGAGGCAGGGATAGGAAAGAGATAAAAACAGATTTCTGTTAATTAAGATAATAAAACAGTGCCTCTTTTATTAAATTTCTGGGAAAAACAGGTTTTTAAAACATGTTGTGGAAAACAAGTAGAATGCCAGAATGTGACATGGCAATAAAATACCATCTTGGATTAAGTGAAAACAAGGTTAATATTCAATTTATTATTAACATTTCCTTTTTTCTTGTTCCAAAAGAAATATAGGCATAACATGCCTGCTTGAAAATTGTCCTGTTCTTTTTTTCAGTACATGGAACTTGACCTCTCACCTTTTGTTTCCCTTACCTCCCACCACTTGTGTTGGACTTAGGAACTAAAGGCTCTGGAATTTCCAGTTTTCAGAGAAGACTAACGCTTTATTAAAGTTAAGAGGAGGTTTTTAAGTCTCTTGTTCTAACTAAACACCAAATCAAATAATCGTGCCTCTTCTTTGCTTCCTCGTGAATATGATATGGCTATCCTAAGGGGTGTAGTAGTATTGCTTCCTGGTCATAAATTGGGCACCTCCTTCTTTGCACTGGTTGACTCAGCTCCCTTTTATCAGTAGAAGAGATCATTGCTCTTTTCCCCATTTCTATTATGAATCACCTAAGCAATATTTTTCATGGAAAGTGCTGTGGAATTTAAGGCATGCTGGTAGTTTAATCATTTTCCTCCAGCAAACATTTCCTGTAATGGTTTTATGGGACAAAATTGAATTATAAAAAGGGAACTGGACTTAACCTGGGACGTCAAGCTATATTTTCTAAATATAGAAAGAAAACTAGAAAGAAAAAAAATAAAACTAGAAAGGCTCTCAGAGATCATCTAGTCCCATGTCTTCATTTTAGAGATGAAGAAATAGCAACAACAAGAAAACTGAAGCACTCAGAGGTAAAGTGACTCTGATGAGATTAAAGGGGATCAATGACTTCCTTACCCCCCACCCCCAAATCCACAGTCTTTTCTCATCTCTCATTCTCATGACCTCTTTAACATTTCACATTGTTCTCTACTCTTCTTTTGGGGGAAAAATGCCATAATTTGTTAGAAACTTAATATCCCAATGATTAATTAATTAAAGCTAGTAATTTAAGGAAAATCTTTTTATTATTTAAGTTTAATTTTATTCAATAAATAAAATTTTATTTTCAACCCCCCCATCATCTTTCCCCTTGCAAAAAATAAAAACATCGGGTGGCTAGGTGGCAAAGTGAATAGAGCACCTGCCCTGGCATCAAGAGGACCTGAGTTCAAATCTGACCTCAGACACAACACACACACACACACACACAAACTAGCCATGTGACCTTGGGCAAGTCACTTAACCCCAATTGCCCTCCAAAAAAAAGCAAATAAATAAATAAACAAAAAATAAAAACAAAACCCTCGTAATAAATATACATAGTCAAGCAAAATGAATCCCTGCACTTGTCAGGTCCAAAAAATATATCTTGTTCCATATCCTAATATCAATGAATACAACCAATTTGATTTACCATAATTTAGATTTAAGTTGAAGGGTTTCAATGCACAAAATGTCTTTAATCTAAGTGTCTATCAGAAATTAATATTTGCCTATTAATTCCCATTCATTTTTCCTCTTTTGTGGACGTAGTTAAAATGAATTCTTTTCTTCTGGTTCTACTTTTTCATTTAAAATCATTTCATTTTTTTAATGTTTCTTATATTTTTCCATCCTGATGGTATTAAAATATTTATTAACGTAGGTCTAGACCAGTTGTATCCCCAGTATAGGAAACTTCTGTTGTGCAATCTCTTTACACCAATGCAGATCAGTAGCATATCTGTAAATTAGTAAAAATAATACCTAGAATTTGTATAGTACTTTGAGCCAAGCATTTGACAAATACAACATCATTTTATCCCCATAACCCTAAGAAGTATTTTATCCCCCAGTTGAGGAAACTGAGGCAGAGAGAGATGAGGTGACTTGCCCAGGATCACATAGCAAGTATGTCTCTGATGCCAGAGTTGAGGTCAGGTCTCACTAACTCAAGGTCTGGTGCTCTAACCACTGAGCAACTTAACTGCTGTCAAAGTAAATTGTATAGAACTGCCTGGAAAACTGAGAGACCCAGTGATCAGCCAATGCTCCTAAAGCCAGCATGTGTCATATGCAAACCTGAAGCCTGGTTTTCCCAGTTCTAAGGCTGGTACTCTGTCACATGCCATGCTACCTCTCACATGCCACATTTACAGAATCATTCACCTATTTTGGGACACAACTTACTTCAAATAGTTGCTTTTTTCATTGTAAATAATGTTGCTATGAAAATCTTTGAACAGACTTCTATCTTTTGGGGGTTATTTTTGATAACGCTTTCGAGGTATATCCTCGACAATAAAATTATTGAGTCAAAATGTAGGCGGGTTTTGTAGCTTTTATGTATACTTCAATATTGCATTCTAACAAAAAAGGTGATACTAATTTGTAATTCCACATTCTCCTTGAATATTTCTCTGTCTCTCTCTGTCTCTCTGTCTGTCTGTCTGTCTGTCTGTCTCTCTCTCTGTCTCTGTCTGTCTCTGTTTCTCTCTGTCTCTCTGGTAATTTTATCCTATCCTCATTCTTTCTTTCTGGCTGTGTCTTCTCCATCATCTTCACTGGTTTCTCCTTCCACAAGATAGTTTTCTCTGTATTGTAGTCTATATTCATTCACTCTTCAACCTGTCTTAAGTCTATTGATTCCCAAATTCACATCTCTTACGTTAAATTGTCACCCCCCCAAAAAAAATGAAATTTGTCATTATAAATTTTGTTGGATTGAGTCCCTCCCAAATGAGTTTTCCTTCACAACTTTTGTTTTTGTTAATGACACTATAGTCATTCCCCAAAGCTTTAAACCAGGGGTGGGGAATCTGTGACATCAAGGCCACATGTGACCTCAAATCTAGATTTAGTCAAAGGGCTGCACTTGAGGACCCAGAGGGCCATAGGTGCCCTCGAGGCCACAGGTTCCCCACCCCTGCAAACCATGTAGTTGTAACTGGGATGGTTAAGGAGTTTGGATAAATCCTCAAAGGTTCTGAGAATGCATCCAAGTCTGGAGCACTTCTATCATTTCTGTGTTGGTGTTTACACACTGTTGAAATACTTTGTGATCACCAATATAAACAGGTAGTGTTGTGAAGAGAATAAGAGCAAGACCAAGATCTGGGTTTTAGATAAATTTAGATGTGGATTTATTGATCAAGCACGTGACTACCTGGAGTATACACTCAAATCAGGTGGCCCTAATTGAGGTACAGGCAATACTTATAAAGGCAAAAACCACAATTAGTGAGGGGAGCTAGCATAAGCAATGACATACAGAAGCCAAGAACAGCCATTGGTTGGATCTATAGCTCAGGCTAATTTGGGAATCATGGTGCAAGGTGTGGCAGGGGTCCCTCCTAGACCAGGGTGGAGGGCACAGGGGGAATGGAATTTCCAAGAACAGACTGGGGTCGTGGAACAGGCCAGGGTCATGTTCTGGGTGAAGGGTGTGGGGGACCCTGTTTGGTCAGTGTTCTGGGTGGGGGACCTTGCTGGGTCAGTATCCCAGAACAGGGTGGTCTCTTGCATGAGATAGACTTACCCCACGATCTCTATACACACTTTCACCATAATCCTTATACAAAATGCTGCTTCAAGGCTTACTGATTTAAGGAAGTACTAACTTAGGGAAAAGATAAGGGAGCAGGGAACTATGCCTTGGGTGATTCATTTTACCGATGACTACCCCTTTAAGCTGTTACAAGCAGTTACAGGGTTTAGGATAAAAACAAAGACAAATATAAAGGGGCTTAATGGTGACTTAATGGTGGGCTCCAAATCAGATGACCGTGTGATTTAGGTAACCTTACAGCAGTAGTTCTCAAAGGAAAAAATGCAAGCTATCAACAAAGAAATTTTTTAAATACTTCAAATTACCAATAATAAAAGAAATGTAAATCAAAACAATTCTGAGATTTTATTTCACATAACACCAAAATGATAAAAATGACAAAAAGGAAAAGGAAAATTGTTGGGTGGTCTACAGGAAAATAGCCACACTAATATACTATTGATGGAGCAGTGAATAAGTCCAGCCTTTAGAAAACCATTTGGAATAATGCCACCAAAGTCAACAACCTATACATAATTGACCTAGCTAATCTTCAACCCAAAAGATATCAAAGAAAGAGGAAAAGGATCCAGATGTCCACAAATATTTGTAGCTGTTGTTTGGGGGTGGTTTATTTGGTAGGGTCAAATAGGAACTAAAGGAGTACACATCAACTAGAGAATGGCTAAATTAATTATGATAGAGTAACATTAATTAATATATTAATATGATGCAATATTGCATCATAGAAAATGATGGCTTCAGAGAAACTTGGGAAGAGTATATGATCTGATGTAGAGTAAAGTGAGCAAAATGAGGAAAACAATTCATATAATAACAATATTGAAAAGACAAACAGGGGCGGCCAGGTAGCACAGCGAGTAAGAGCACCGGCTCCAGTGTCGGGATGACCTGGGGATCGAATCCCGGGCTCAAATACTTAGCACTCACCCAGAAACACCTGGCCGCGTAACCTTGAGCAAGTTACTTAACCCCGATTGCTTTAAAAAAAAAAAAGAAAGAAAGAAAAGACAAACAACTTTTATATAGTAAACATAGTGAATAACCAATGTACATTTTGGGCATCTCTTTGAGATGTCAAGAAGATATAATATTATTGTGAAGAGTATATACCGTGTTTCCCCAATAATAAGACACTGTCTTATTATTTTTTTTGGACAGAAAAACACTAGAGGGCTTATTTTCAGGGGAGAGCTTATTTTAATGAACATTGACAGCAATTTTAATAAACAGGTAAATGTGAACAAAAAATGTACCTTTATTCAATAAGCAAATCACTGGGGAAGAACAGGATGACTCTCTCACTGCTGCAGCTCTGATTGGATGCAGCTCGAAGCGCGGCATGCGTTTCACGGGGGAGAGGGGCAGTGCATACAGAGGAGTAATGTAGCGTGTAGCGCAGGGGATCACCTTCACTACAGTAGCAATCTCAATAGGGCTTATTTTTGGGGGAGGGCTTATTTTAGAGGAATCTTACACAGTAAGGGGAGGGCTTATTTTCAGGATAGGTCTTATTATCGGGGAAACACGGTATTAGTAAAAAAAAAAAAGGGGGGGGGAGAAGGACCTCCATGCACAAAAAATATTTATAGTAGTGTTTTTTTGTGGTGGCAAAAAATTGAAAATTGAGGGGATGCCCATCAATTAGGGAATGGTTGAACAAGTTGTGGTATATGAATGCAACAAAATACTATTATGCTATAAGAAATGTTGAGCAGGCAGATTTCAGAAAAACCTGGGAAAACTTACATGAATTGATGCAGAGTGAAGTGAACAGAACAAAGAGAATATTGTACGTAGTAACAGCAACATTGGATGATGATCAACTATGATAGAATTAGCTCTTCTCAGCCATACAATGACCCAAGACAATTCCAAAAAGACTCGTGATGGAAAATGGCATCCATAATCAGAGAAAGAACTATGGAGTCTGAATGCAGATCAAAGCATAGTATTTTCACTTTTTTGTTTGTTTTTTTCTTCCTTGTGGTTTTTCCCTTTTGTTCTGATTCTTCTTTCACAATATGACTAATGCTGAAATATGTTTAACGTGATTGTACATGTATAACATATAGCAGATTACTTGCTGTTTGGGGGAGAGGAGTGAGAAAGGAGAGGGAGAAAAATTTGGAATTCAAAGTTTTACAAAAATGAGTGTTGAAAACTTTAAAAAAAAATAAAATACTATTAAGTTGGGGGTGGGGGGAAGCGGAGTATATTTTGGGTGGTTAGCCTATAATAGGAGTGTTCTAGAACCTACTGAAACTCACTCCCATGCTTAAAATTTCAGTGTAAGCATTTACACCAAAGAAATTGGCAAATGCTACAAATAAGGGCTTGATTTATTTTTTGTTTATTGTCTAGACAAGAAAGTCATGGAGAAAATGATAACAATGGTGTGATGACCAACTTTGATAGACTGGACTCTTCTCAACAATACAGGGATATAAGTCAATCCCAAAAGACGCATGATGGAGAGAAAAACGTGCATCCAGAGAAAGAACTAGAAAGAACTAAATTTATATCCAGGTGAAAGCAAAATACCTGATCTTTTTCGTTCTCTTATTTGATTTTATGTCCTCTTTACCATTTTTCATTCCAGCTGGTACAATCCATCCTTATAACCTGACCATTGTATAATGTGAAAGTATTTACAGATCCTATACTTGATAATAAGCCGCCATGGGGGGGAGGGGAAGGAGGGGGACAAAATGTGAAATTCAAGGAATTGTGGAATTGAATCCTGTAAACTAAAAGGAAACAAACAAATTAATAAATTAAAGTTAAAAAAAAGAAAATGATAACAATGCAGATTAAACTTAAAAGTGTTCAAACTGGAAACTAGTTACTAAAACTAGTTACTAAACATTTCTCAACACACCACTGGCCCACGGCAAACCAATGGGAAGAGATAGATAAGAGTAACACAGAATATACTGTCATAGATGAATTGTGGGCTGCACCATTGAAGGGAATGCTAACAGCAGTGAAATCATAGCTCCATTTCCATTCCATATCATTCCTACCAGCACTAGCTGAACACAAAAAGATATAATCCTAACGAGGCTTTCCTTTTCTCCCTCCACTGTGTAGCGATAATTCTTTTTGCACCTGTGTGATCAACTGGATTGTCTCCTTTGATTGCTCAACTTAGCACATGCAATGAAACCAGATGCTGCTTTTTGAGAAAGTGGTGTAATAATAATAATAGATTTCCCTGAAATAGTGAAGAGAAAATAAGAATTAATTTTACTTATGTGCAGAAAAATCTCTAATTTCAGGAAATAGGCTAGAAGTTTAGTACTACATACACTTGTACAATATTAGCTCTCAAAAGTGAAATCTTGCTCTAAATCACTAATGATTAGAGAAAAGCACATTAAAACAACTCTGAGGTATCAGCTCATACCTAACAGATTGATTAATATGACAGAAAAGAGAAGTGACGAATGTTGGAAGGGATGTGGGAAAAATGGGACTTTAATGCACTGTTGGTGTAGATGTGAAGTGGTTCAACCATTCTGGAGAGCAATTTGGAACTATGCCCAAAGGGCTATAAACTTGTGTATACCCTTTGACCCGGCAATTACTAAGTCTTTATTACAAAGAGATCATAAAAAAGAGACAAGGACCCATGTGTACAAAAATGTTTATAGCAACTCTTTTGTGGTGGCAAAGAATTGGAAATTGTGGGGATGCCCATCAGTTGGGGAATAGCTGAACAAATTGTGGTATAAGAATGTAATGCAATACTTCTGTGCTATAAGAAATGATAAGCAAGGGGCAGCCAGGTGGCTCAGAGAGTAAGAGCACCAGCTCCAGTGTCGGGATGACCTGGAGATCGAATCCTGGGCTCAGATACTCAGCACCACACACAGAAATATCTGGCCGTGTAACCTTGAGCAAGTTACTTAACCCCGATTGCTTAAAAAAAAAAAAAAAGAAATGATGAGCAGGCAGATTTCAGAAAAACCTGGACTTAACATGAGCTGATGTTGGGCAGAATGAGCAGAACCAGCAGAATGTACCCAGAAAGAGCAACATTGTGTGATGACTGACTTTGACAGACTTAGCTCTTCTCAGCAATACAAGGATCTAAGACAATTCCAAAAGACTCATGATGGAAAATGCCGTCCACATCCAGAGAAAGAACTATGGAGGCTGAATGCAGATCGAAGCAGACTATTTTCACTTTCATTATTTTCCCATGTTTTTTTTCTTTTGTTCTATTTCTTCATTCACAGAATGACTAATATGGAAACATGTTTTACATGATTACACATATATAACCTATATTAAATTGATTACTGTCTTAGGAAAGGGGAAGGAAATGGAAGGGAGGGAGAAAATTTGAAACTCAAAATTTTATTAAAAAATTACCATTAAAATTGCCTTTACATTTAATTGGAAAAACAAAATGCTATTAAAAAAAAAAAGAAATGATGAGTAGAAAAGTTCAGAAAACCTGGAGACTTATATGAACTGAAGCAAAATGAAGAGAGCAGAACCAGAACATTGAACACAATAATCGTAATATTGTATGAATAAATTGTGAATGAGAGCTATTCTCAGCAATGCAATGATCCAAGACAATTGTGAAGACTTATGATGAAAAATGTTATCTACCTCCAAAGAAACAACTGATGGAATCTAAATGCAGATAGAAGCACACTTTTTTTAAACTTTATTTTTCTTGGCTTTTGGGCAGAGAAGGAGGTTTCTTTCATAACATGGCCAATATGGAAATATGAAGGATTAGCTTACCTAAATGTGAAAAGGCTTTTTCCAGAAGTCTCCTCACCAGATGAACATCTTGTTTTTGTTTTTGACCAGAGAAACTAAGGCAGACAACAAAGGGATGGTGAAGGTGGAGTCATGTCAGTAAAAGGAGCAACCCTAACATTATCATTAAAGATCTCCAAAGAAATTATTGAAGAATTTTATCTTTTTTTTTTTCCTGCTGCCAATGGTCTGTCTCCTGATTGCCTCTGAGATCTTGGACACACAGTAGGATTCACAATAGCAAGGTTGCTCTGGTCTATCATTGTTGGAGAAGGTATCACACTTCTGACTTTTACCCGTTTCACTCTTCACTCTTCACATAACAGCATCAAGAACTTATATTATGTAGATTCATAAGGTTTACAAAGTACTGTCTTCCTAAATAACATGGTGACGTCTTTCCTGAGGTCTTGAGTCCACATTAGGCCACCTACAACTAGTCACCTTTTTTTTCTTCACCCCAAAGTGGGACACGGTCTAACAAAGGTCATTTATCTTGCAAGGCTTTATTAAAAGTATACTTTGCTACAAACTAGGACAGATGAATATGATGGAATATTACTGTTCTGCAAGATACAATGAATATTATGAAACATCCAAAATCAGGACACATGATTTAACAAAAGTCACTTATTTTACAAAGCCTTATTAAAAAATATACTTTATTACTAATTGTAGAACATGATAGTATTGCCAGGTCTCGATTAGTACGAATGATGAATCCCCTGAAGGGATAGCATGCATTCAAATTCACACTGTCAAAAGTTATAATTATGAAAAATACCATTATTCACATGTAGTGTGAATTTGAATTGTAGTATCATTTTATAGGAATTCATTATTCACACTAATCAGGATTTAGCTATAATGAAATATGACTGTGTTGTAAGAAACATTGAACATGATAAATAGAGAGGAACTTGGAAAGATTTACATGTAGTGATGCAAAATGAACTAGGGAGAGACAGGAAAACAATAACCACAATGACAATGACAATGGAAATGGAAATAACCTCTAAAAATAATCAATAGTAGATGTCGTAAAATTAATATTTTCCCCCAGTTACACGTAAAGACAATTTTTAACATTCATTTAAAAAACGTTTTTGAGTTCCAAATTTTCTCTCTCCTTCCCTCATCTCCCTCCTCTCTGAGAGTTTAAGCAAGATATGGTAGAATTAGAAAGGGCAAACATGACAAAAAAACATAAGCAAAGCACTCCCCCCACCCCCATTCCTTTGCAGAGTTTGGAGGTGTGAGATATTATATATTTTTTCAATGTTTAAATCTATTTTGTTGATTACTTTTTCTCTTCCTCTTTTTCATATTTTTTTTCTTTGAAAATGGGAGGAGGGGACAATGAGAGGACTACAGGAACAAATTTAGGTTACATAAAAACAAAAAATATCAGTAAAATATTTAGTTTTAGAAGATTTTTAAAGATATGTTTCAGATACTTGAAATTGGGATCGTCCCAGAAAATCAAATAATATGATTGTCATTTGCATGACAATATGCTATAGATGTATGTATATGTCCACACGACAGTGTAAAAGATTGCTTCAAATCACTAGCAAGATAAATGTAAATTAAAACAGTTCTGAATTTTCACCTCTCACCAAGCATACAGGAAAAGATGGCAAAAAGACAGAAATCAAGCATATTGGAGGGGTTTGGGGAAGACAAATACACTAAATCTACTGTTGGTAGAACTGTGACTTAGTCCAACCATTCTAGAAAACAATTTAGGATTATACAAGAAAACTCTCGATACTCTTTGATCCAGAGATCCCATATCTGGGCATGCACCTCAAAAGTTAGTCAAAGAGAGACAGCTAGGTGGCGCAGTGAATAGAGCACCGGCCCTGGAGTCAGTAGGACCTGAGTTCAAATCCAGCCTCAGACACTTAACACTTACTAGCTGTGTGACCTTGGGTAAATCACTTAACCCCAATTGCCCTCCAAAAAGAAAAAAAAAGTTAGTCAAAGGGGCAGCTAGGTGGCACAGTGAATAGAGCACCAGCCCTGGAGTCAAGAGGACCTGAGTTCAAATCTGGCCTCAAACACTTAACACAAAAAAACTAGCTGTGTGATCTTGGGCAAGTCACTTAATCCCAAATGCCCTCCAAAAAGAAAAAAAAAGTTAGTCAAAGATAGAAAGAAATGCCCCATATATACCAAAATATTTGTAACAGTTTAACAATAGTAGTAGAAAGTAGAAACAAAATGGTGGGGAAAGGGAAGGTAACAATCATTAAGAGCTTACTGTATATATACCAGTTATTATGGTAATTGCTTTACAAATATAATGTTACTCGATATGATATTTGCATATAAATACAATGAATCTCTCTTGGACAATAAAAAATAATGCATACCAGGAATTCAGAGAAAAACCGATTTTATGAAGCTAGAGCACTGGAGTCTGGAGTCAGCAAGACCAGAATTCGAATTTGGCCATGGAGTCTTACTAGTTATGTGACCTGGGGGAAGTCACTTAACCTTTGTATGCCTCAGTTTCCTTATCTGTAAAAGATGAGAATAATAATAGGATCTGCTTCCTGGGATTGTTGTGAGAATCAAATGAAATAATAATTGTAAAGTGCTTAGTGTAATGCCTGGGAACATAATAAGTGCTGTATAAATGTTAGTTATTATTATTAATTATTATTAATGCTAAGTGGAGTAAACAGAACCAGGAAAATAATACCCATCAATCAACCAATAAGCATGTATTATGATTGCAGGTTGTGATGGGAATGGGAATTTGAAGACCTTCCCTTTGAAAATAAATCCTGCCCCCAATAGGCTGAATGTAATCACATGGAGCCTGTGATGGTGGGAATTTGTAGCAGAGCCCACAGGAAGCTGGGAGTCAGAGACAGCTAGACTGGAGGGAGACAGATAGGCTTGTGAGTAAGTGTTGGGTTTTTTGCCACCTTCTGTGACAGCTTGGCTTGTGTTGGTTGATGGGAAGGCTAAAGGATGCTGTGACTCCCTGTATTATTATGGCTTATTAACTTCTCTGCTACTATGATGGAATCGGCTTATTGGTTTTGGGATTCAGTTTTCTGGTGTCTGAATAAATGTTTTGCTTCTGTCTTTTATTTATGAAGAGTCTGTTATATTTTGTGATTAAGTGCCATGCAGGTATATTTTTTGTGACCGTGGGTTCTGTGAATATTACATTGGCTATATGCCACTATGCTAGCCACTGAGGATTCAAAGACAAAAATGAAATAGTTTCTTATCTCAAACAGCTTATATTCTATCAGGGGAGATAACGACATGTACAAATACATTAAAAAAGAAATGCAAAGTAAATACATGTTAGTTTTGAGAGGCGCTAGCAGCTAGAGGGACCAGAAGGAGCCTCAAATGGGGAGCAGCGTTTAAATTTAAATTTAAAGGAAATCTGGCTTCTGACCTTATCATTCCACTGAAACAGCTCTCCCCAAAGTTACTAATGCTCCTTGACCTCTGCAGAGTCTTTGACACTATTGGTTGCCCCCTTTTCCTTGAGAGATTTAGAGTTGGAAGGGACATTAATCTCAAAGTCTGGACTGACCATCTAGTCCAATCTCCAAGTGAGGAACTAAGGCCAAAATAGAATGGTTTAGTTCTTCCCTTGGACATGAGGTGAACAAAGTTAGGTCTCCCTAACTTCAAGTAAAGCACAGTTATTCTTTCCACATCTCAGGGCTTAGGGGTGCTAGTTCCCCTGATCTGGAAAATCTATGTAAAATTTTTTGGCCCTTTCTTCATGCCAGAGATAAAATATGTTGATATTGTCAACCTCTGGAGTTCAGTCTAAGAAAGACAAACAGAATTAAACTGTATGTATGTTTATTTCTCTCAAAGCAAGTGGGCACATCAATTGGGGGAATGGCTAAACAAGTTGTGGTATATGAATGTAATTATTGTGCTATAAGAAATGAGGAGCAGACAGACTTTAGAGTAACCTGGAAAGACTTACATAAATTGATGCTGAGTGAGGAGAGCAGAACTAGGAAAACATTGTACAAAATTACAGACACATCATTTCTGTGATGATTGACTTTGATAGACTGAGCTCTACTCAGCAATGCAACACTATAAGACAACTCCAAAAGACTCATGATAGAAAGGGATGTCCACATCCAGAGAAAGAACTAGAGAGTCTGAATGCAGATTGAAGCAAACTACCTGCTCTCTCTCTTTCGTGTTTTGTTTTGTTTTGTTCCTTCTTTCTTGCTGTTCATTCCATTGGTTACAATTCTTCTTTACAACTTGACTAATATTTAATGTGAAGGTATTTGTAGGACCATGCCTCCATGGGGAGGGGGAGGGGGAGGGCCTGGGGGAGGGGGAGAAAATATGGAACGGCAAGGGACTGTGGAACTGAAAGTTACAAAGTAAAGGTAAATAAATAGATAAAAAAGAATTTTAAAAAGCAGATGGGCACGTATGGGAGCTGCAGCCAGAACTGAGCTCACTTTGGGGTTAGGTTGCATAGATTATAAAACCATGAAGCAAGGAAGTACGCCTGACTCAGAATGTCTGTGCAAGTTTAATCTGGTCCTGTAATTGTTGATACAGCAGGAGGATTCTGAGTTCCCTCAGAGCACTGAAAAGGATTATGATATGTCAGTCCAGAAGGGCTCAAATAGTCCTTTTGATTGGCTACTCAAGGTATTCTGTCTTCTTCAGGGGCTCAAGCAGATCTCACAATATTATACAATACTATATACATATTTTTTACATTTCTGAGTTTCTAAACTTTTTCTGTGTCATCTGCTGGGCTTCACATATCATCTGCACCTTCCAAAAAACTCCCTGCAAATTCCCATTTAAATTTTTATAATTCTTTTTTTTTGGAGGGGGGAAGGCAAGGCAATTGGGGTTAAGTGACTTGCCCAAGGTCACACAGGACTAGTGCTCTATTCACAGTGCCATCTAGCTGCCCCCCCATCTAATTTTTTATGCTAACCGGTAATATATCAAAACCATGATGATGAAAATAAGAGTGAAGGCCTAACTGTGCTGTAATCCACTATACCATGCAGCTTCTCAAAACAATTGGTGGAGACAGATTCTGATCCTTCAATTTATCTGTCTTTTCAAGCATTCTACCAACTTCATTAATGCCCCATGTTGGATTGTGGTATGCCGAATATATAGGCAATGTATAATAATCCTTGAAGGGTAGGGTAGAATCAGGTTGTAAAAAGCTTTAAATGCCAAACAGGTTTGTATTTAAGCCTAGAGGTAATAGGGAGCCACTAGAGTTATTGAGCAGGATAACCACAGGGTCAGACCAATAATCGAGGACTATCACTTTATCAGTGGGAGGAGGAGGGATTAGAGAGAAAAGAGACTTAAGGCAGAAACCACAGCCATCCAAACAAACACGAGTACTAAGCTAAAACCAAACCCCACATAAGTATAGTGACCAGTCAGCCCTAGAGAAGAGAAAAAAGACATGGATCTGCTTTTGTTGGAGAGGTGAGGGACTACTGGGTATGTTGTTATGACAGTGGTTGGTTTTGCTTAGAACTGGTTTTCTTTGTTACAGGGGAAGGATCACTTGGTGGCAGTGAATGGGGGAAGGTGAGGTAGAGGTGGGGTAAATAACTGTATGTAAAATGAAAAAAAAACTTCAATAAAAGTTTTATCTAAAAGTTCATTAAAAGCACTATTTATTTTCTAGAAAGTGAGACTGTCCTGGAAAATCTAGTCCATATGTTTGTCATACACATACTCTATGGAACTAGGAGGAGCCAGAAAAATTTCTCCAGCCAAACATCTGGGTCTAATTTCCTTAAAGACCAACTCATAGCAATGTGGGGAATGTCAATGAAGCAATGGTATCAACAGATCCAAGCACTTTTGTCCATCCTCCAACACATACCATGTTTCCCCGATAATAAGACACTGTCTTATTATTTTTTTGGACAGAAAAACACCAGAGGGCTTATTTTCAGGGGAGGGCTTATTTTAATGAACATTGACAGCAATTTTAATAAACAGGTAAATGTGAACAAAAAAATGTACCTTTATTCAATAAGCAAATCACTGGGGAAGAACAGGATGACGCGCTCACTGCTGCAGCTCTGATTGGATGCAGCTCGGAGCGCGGTGTGCGTTTCACGGGGGGCGGGGGGACAGTGCATACAGAGGGTACCGTAATGTAGCATGTAGCTCAGGGGATCACCTTCACTACAGTAGCAATCTCAATAGGGCTTATTTTTGGGGGAGGGCTTATTTTAGAGGACTCTTACACAGTAAGGGGAGGGCTTATTTTTGGGATAGGTCTTATTATCAGGGAAACACGGGTAGTAAGTCAAAGGAAGAATGTAGATTCCTAAGTATCTAATGGTGTGGACCTGTTGATACTAATACTTTGTCCTGGAAGTCCTTTAATCAAGCATAAGAGATGTTTTTTTTTTTTTTTCCTAAGTACTAACAGGATAATGGAAAGAAAATCAACAATTTTTTTTTTTCCTGGAGGTGTGACTTGCCTAGGGTCACACAGCTAATAAGTATCTGAGGTCAGATTTGAATTCAGGTCCTCCTGACTCCAGGATGGTGTTCTATCCACTGTACCATCCTAGCCACCCCACAACATTTCCTTTTAGGGGGAAAACCTCCCCACTCCAACTGTAACATAATCAGATTTCATGTTTTTTTGAAGGCTATGGAAGGAATTTTTAAGTGTCTTCCAATCAGTCTCAATTTTCCAGATTCTAGTTCCTTGCCCAATGAATCCTGTCCATTTCAACAGAGGAAACATTGTGAGATGATGAAAAGAACACTGGACTTGGAGTTAAATGACCTGGGTTCATATATTGACTCTACTACTTATCCTATATGACCTTGGGTCAGTCCTTTCTCCTCTTTGGGACTCGGTTACCCCATCTGCAAAATGAAGGGTTTGGAATAAATCAACTCAGCAGTTTCCTGAGGAATGTTTAACAACAGCCTCCACATGGAAAAAAAAATGTACACAGGAAGCACTTTTAGATTTAATATGCATTATTAACATTTTCTCCATCCCTTTCTTAAGTCTAAAATCAAGTCCTAATTTGTAACATTTGCCAGTTTTCAAGGTATAAATGCTCACACTCAAAATTTAACAATCAACTCTCCTGAACCCAGCTGGTTGCAGAATATTGGTGATTGTTAAAATCCAAGTCCTTGACACTTAATAGCTGTGTGACCTTGGACAAGTCACTTAACCCCAACTGCCTTGCCTTACTCCCTCCAAAAAAATTTTTAAATTAAATTTAAAAAAATGAAATTCAAGTCCACTGCCAACCCCTGCCACTCTGTGAACATTACAGTCACCTGTCCAGTTGTGTAGGGAATTCAAACTCTTATCATTGCTTACCTCACTCAACTTCGTACTGTAATATCAGAGTTAAAGGAGTACATATGTTAGAATTCTATGTAAAGGACAACAAGATAAGAATGTTCAGACTAGGGGTAGCTAGGTGGTGTAGTGAATAGAGTACTGGCCCTGGGGTCAGAAGGACCTGAGTTCAAATCTGGACTCAGACACTTAGCACTTACTAGCCATGTGACCTTGGGCAAGTCACTTAACCCCAACTGCCCTCCTTCCCCCCTCCAAAAAGAAGCAAAAACAAGAATGACGAGACTAAGTCATCTCTAGAAACATGACTTAGAGATGGGTCAGGAAGGGTGACCCCTGTCATTTTATAGAGGGGAGTGGTACAGTACAGGAAAAGTCTGCAATCACAGGGCCTGGGTTCAAATCATGCATCTAACACATGTGAACTTGGATAAATCATTTAAATTCACTAGACCTCAGTTTCCTCATCTGTAAAATGAGGAAGTTGGACTAGGTGGCCTTGAAGGACCTTTCCAGGGCTAGATCTATGATCCTGTGGAACTGAGGCCCAGAAAGAAAGAGAAAATATGTCCAATTACCCAGTCAGCAAATTACAGAGTAAAGATTCAAACCCAGGCCCCTCTGAGTGACTCCAAATTAATTTCAAATCTGCCAACTTGTCCTCATGGCTTCTGATAACTTTTCAGTGGTGCCAAGGCAAAATGAAAAGAAAAAGCAGGAAGGGTTTGTTGAACTGTATCTTTGGGAGCCATTGGGTTCCTTGTCTATGTTTTGTGTGGAAATGACTGAAAATGAGACTTTCTACCAAACCCACGCAGCTAAAGAATTAACTGAACCATCACAAAATGAGTTTTCTTCAAATCCAAAACTAGAGTAGCTTTGATTGCTGTGGAAAAGGAATAATACAGCCTCATAGCTCTGGAGATAGAAGGGACCTTTGCAGACATCTAGCATAGAGAGGTGAAATAATTGGTTTGTTCTATTTTCTTCCTCTAGTTCCTTTTACAGACAAGGAAACTGAGGCAAATAAAGTTAAGAAGACTTGCCCAGGGTCACACAGCTAAGTGTCAGAGACCAAATTTGGACTCAAGAAGATGAGTCTTCCTGACTTCAAGCCCACCTGCCTACCTACCTGCCAAATGCTTATTCTATTCCCTTCAATGTAATTGCTTTCCTTGGCAATCCAAGGATTTTTTTATTTTAATTTTACATGTAACAGACCACTCTGACTCTCACTTCCTAAAGGCCTCATAAATTAGATTTTATTCTTCCCCCAGGGTTATCCAGTACCCTTAAAAAGACTGGAGGTGGGGGGCAGGACTCTCTTCTAGCCCCTACCAATTCTGTTCCCCAAATGTCTTTTTTTTTTTTTTTCCCCGTTCACATGGTGGTCAGAAGAAGCGATACAAGGACACTTTCAAGGTCTCTCTTGAGAACTTTGGATTTGATTGTATGACATGGGAGACCCTGGCACAGGAGTGCCCAGCAGGGCGTGCCCTCACCAGAGGAGGTGCTGGGCTCTGTGAGCAAAGCAGAATTGAAACAGCTCAAAGAAAAGGAAGGATGAGCACATCTGGGGAATCCACCCCAAATGTTCCCATGGACTATTTGTGCCCGACCTGTGGTAGAGCATTCCAGCATTCCGATTCGTATTGGTCTGATCAGCCACAGTCCAACACATTGAAACTTGTCTCTGGCAGAGTGATGTCATTTTGGTCTTCTGGGAGAATGAAGGACAACAGCCCCAAATGTAGCGGGTGGGTCCGCTGCTCCCCACTTCATTTAGCCTCTAGCTGACAAATTAGCTTTTATGCTGGAACATTTCCAAAGGTGTAATCACGAATATACAGAGTGACTCTCCCAACACCTGGGAGGCACAATCTCCTTCTTCCTCCTTCCGGGGTATCCCCTCAGTCTCTTCGGAGGGAAAGGAACCAAGGTCATGGCTTAGCTCAGATCCAAGTCCAAACCCCAGCCTGGGGCTCAAGTTCCAGGCTTTCTAGCTTCTCATCCCTCCTGCAACCCTGGTTCCAAGGTCATTCATGCTTGAACTCGGTCTGTGAAGATCATCTCCAGCACCTGACACTGAGGACAAATGTCACAAAATAGAAGCAAACACTCTTAGACCCATTCCCCACACACTGGGTTGAAGAGCAAGCAGGAGAGGGAGAGTCCTTCCTAGCCGCTCAGAGCTGGCGAAAAGGTTAACAGGTTCAGCCTCACCAGCTGTAAAGGTGTAGACAGACAGCCGGTCAAAGGTGGTTGGCCCTGCCCACATGGTGGAGGACTCAGGCCTGAACAGGACCAGGATGTGCTCAGACCAACACAGGTTACATATGCATTTAAAAGCATTAATCTGAGGAGGGGTCCATAGGCTTCACCAGACTTCCAAAGGTCTCTACCACACACACACACACACACACACACACACCCCATACTCACACATAACACACACATTCACATACACACAACATACACTCACACATAACACACACATTCACATACACACACCACACTCATACACACAACATACTCACACATAACACACACATTCACATACACACATTCACATACACACAACACACACTCACACATAACACACACAACACACACTCACACATAACACACATGTTCACATATATACAACACACGCATTCACATACACATACAACACACTCACACATACACACAACACATACATATAACACACACATTCACATACACATAACACACACTCATACACACACAATTAAGACACCTGTGTTCTCTCCTCTGTACCATTTCTCTCTTGAAGTTCCCTCCAATTAGTGAACAGATAAAAGAAAAGTCAGTTCATCATAACACAGTTTACTAAGTTTGGGTGTGGAAAAATATGGTTTGTGATGCTTCCACAGAAATGGCTGAGCTTCCTCAACAGTTCAGTATTGTCCTTGATGCTATGGGAATCTGTGTGCAGAGTCAGCGCTAGAATTTTCCATATCCTTATGGCTGTACATAAATCTTTTCTACTAAGGAAAAAAAAAGAACATTCTCTCTCTGGTCATTTGTCATATTCCTTATCTCAGGCTGAACTCTTAGTGAAGGTTGGCCTTGAAAACTGTGATGTACAGAGCTCTAGAGGAATAAGTAAAAATGTAAAAACAAAACAAAATACAAAAAAAAAAAAACAAAATATGCTTTTTGTTTGTTCTCTTTTGGTGTGATTGGATCTTCCTAACCAACCCAGACTGGTCTTGATGGGGTACAGGCTCTGGGAACCCCCTGGAATCTTTCCACTTGATGAGGCCATAAGCCTTTCATTATCCTAGGCCCAAATCTCTGTTACTCTTAACCTAGCCCAGCCCTCCACTGTACAGCTACTTCCCACCCTTGATCCTAGCAAAACATCTACCAAATTTGTTACCCTTAAACTAGCCTAGCCCTCCCTTGTCTGTCACTTCCAGGTAACCTTCAGCTACCTCCCACCCTAAATCCCATTCCTAGAGTCCGACCCATTCCTATCAAGATCCTCCTTGGACTCCTCCTCCAGTCACCACAGACTACATGGCCACCCCTAGATCCCTCCCATAGGCTTTCTGTATATAAGATCCATCTTGCCTCCATGAAGGAGTGATCTTGTACAGAACCATTCTGTATATGTATATATGTAGAGATGTGTATGTTATATATTTGTATATGTGCGTATATGCTAAAGTAAGTTGTTTCTTCATGCCATATATCATATATCACATCACATCATACCATATCATGCATCACTTTATGTGTGTGCTAAGATGAGTTTTTTATGCTATGTACCATATCATATCACATACCATATCATATCATAACATATTTGTGTGTGTACACATTCACATGCACTAAAGTAAGTTGTTTCTTCATACTTGGCTTCAAGAAATCTAATATATAAACTACAGGTTGTTGCTATAAATGTAGATATGTATGTGTGTGTATATTACATGTCTACATCTATAGCAACAACCTATAATTTATTTGATGTAAGAATATCCCAGCAAGGGCCTTTCTCTGCCAGTGAAGATCTGCACCTTTACAATTTCTAAGTCTTTTTTTTTTGTTTTGTTTTTTTGGAGGGCAATTGGAGTTAAGTGACTTGCCCAAGGTCACACGGCTAGTTTTTGCATTTAGTGTCTGAGGCCGGATTTGAACTCAGGTTCTCCTGACTCCAGGGCCGGTGCTCTATTCACTGTACCACCTAGCCACCCCCATACAATTTCTACATCTTAAGAGTTGCATGGGATGGTAAATATTTAAATGCCTTGTCCAGGCTCACTCAGTCAATATGTGACAGGGGTGAGTTTTGACCTTTGATTTTCATGATTGCCAGGCCAACTCTCTGTGCACCCTGCCAGTGGCCTCTTCAGCATCTCATTATCAAGAATAACTAAGTAAAACAGGGAGCTTACCAAGTATCCTATTTCCTCTTCCTGAGGCAGCCTCTCCAGCAGCCTCATGGTATTCCAGAATGTCTATGTCTCACCATGAGCTGATATCTGACTCTTGTCCCCAATGAAGGCATCTTTCATGGTATTTCCCTCAGACATAATTTGTGGCACCTGTCCTAGGTGAAAAAATGACTAGCTATAGGTAGGCAGTAGGTGGCAAAGTGAATAGAGTGGAGTCAGGAAGAACAGAGTTCAAATCTGGCCTAAGACAGTTACTAACTGTGTGAGTCTGGAAAAGTCACTAAATAGCTATCTGCCTCAGTTTCCTCATCTGGAAAATGGGAATAATCATAGCACTAGTATTGTTATGAAAATACTGTGAGACAGTGTTTGTGAAGAGCTTTGCCAACTTCAAAATGAATGCATGGATAAAACATTAAGTGCTTACTATTGCTAAGCACTGGGGACACAAATAACAAAGTTAGACAGTCTTTGCTCTCAAGAAGCTCACATTCTGCTTGAGGGGATGCCCATCATTTGGGGAATGACTGAACAAGTTGTGGTATATGAATGAAATGGAATACTATTATGCTATAAGAAATGATGAGCAGGCAGATTTCAGAAAAACCTGGAAAGACTTACATGAACTGATACAGAGTGAAGTGAGCAGAAGCAGGAGAATATTGTACACAGTAACAGTAACACTGAGCGATGACCAGTTATGATTGAGTTAGCCCTTCTCAGCAGTCCAAGACAATTCCAAAAGACTTGTGATGGAACATGCTATCCAGATCCAGAGAAAGAACTGTGGAGTCTGAAAGCAGATCAAAGCATACTATTTTTTTGTTTTTTGTTTCTCTTTCTCATGGTTTTTACCTTTTGCTCTGATTCTTCTTTCACAACATGACTAATGTGGAAATATGTTTAATGAGATTGTACATGTATAACCTATATCAGATTGCTTGCTGTCTTGGAGAGGTGGTAGGAGAGTGAGGGAGAAAAAAACTTGGAACTCAAAATCTTATAAAAGTGAATGCTGAAATCCCGGGCTCAGACACTTAGCACCCACCCAGAAACACCTGGCCGTGTAACCTTGAGCAAGTTACTTAACCCCAATTGCTTAAAAAAAAAAAAAGTGAATGCTGAAAACAATCCTTATATGTAATTGGAAAAAAAATACTATTCAGTGGGGGGAAAGTTAATTAAAAAAAAAAAGAAGTTCCCATTCTAAGGGGGAGGAGGAGAAGGAAAGCACCCATGAAAGTGCTATATAAATGCTATCTACTATTATTACAGTTCTGATGGAATTAAGGCAGGTCGTTTGAAAAATGCCCTAGATTGATTCAATGTCGGCCAATACTGTGATAGGACAACAATAACAAAGCATGAGTGTGATCTTAACCTCCATTAATACAAGTCCAATACCATAGAGGTGATAAGCTCTTCTTTCCTCTGCCATGGTTAGAATTCACCTGGGTTAGACTGCGTTTTGTTTGGAGGGAGACATTTTAAAAAGGACATTGATAGGGTTGGTTGGTTGGTTGTTGTGCTTTGTGCTCGGGTAGGACCGAAATGATATTGCTGTGTTGGGATCAAGGAACAATGCGTCTGACTGACCGATCAGATCAATACAATACAAGCTTGGAAGACTGCCATAAGTTGGACACAAATAGTCTAGATGAACGTTTGGGGTAGAGATGTCTCTCAATGTGTGCGTCTCATATTTATTTTGAGCTACTACAATTTTGCTTTGCTCATAGAGCACAGCACCTTCTTTGAGGCAGGCATACCATGTTGGGTGGGCCTCTGCCGGTGTTTTCCACGTCTCGTGACTGATTCCAAAGTTCTTCAGAGCGTACCCTTGTATTGCTTTTTCTCATCTCTGTGTGAGCACTTGCCTTGTGTGAGTTCTCTGTAAAATAATCTTTTAGACAAACATACTTTTGGCATTTGAACAATGTGGCCAGACTATCCAAGATGCACAACAGCTTGGTAAGCAGTTTAATGCTTCTCTCCCATGCTTTCCTTTGGAGCCTCTGTAGCAGCAAGCACCCCAAGCGCGTCCTCAGGGTTTGCAGCTACCACAGGTTCTGGGATCTGCTTTGTTAAAGGAAAGCAACTCAAATTGGGTTAACAAACTTACTTTAATCAGTCAGACATATATCGTTTACCT
>NW_027185764.1:4628802-4701814 GCF_028583685.1 Petaurus breviceps papuanus
TTAGCCTAGGGGCAGGGAAGATCTTTAAAATTTACATTTGCATTACAGCCTCCCAAACAGACAGCTCTGGCAATGCATGTGTCAACCTATTCGCTTATGTGGACATCCCTGGAAAGTATATTGCCAAGGTAAGGGAACTTATCCACAGCATTCAAAATTCCTCCATTTGGGGGCTGCCAGGTAGCACAGTGAGTAAGAGCACCGGCCCCAGTGTTGGGATGACCTGGGGATCGAATCCCGGGCTCAGACACTTGGCATCCACCCAGAAACACCTGGCCGTGTAACCTTGAGCAAGTTACTTAACCCCGATTGCTAAAAAAATAAATAAATAAATAAATAATTCCTCCATTTGTTGTAAGTGATGGTTCCAACTGATGGTATGGTGATGGCTGGTAGAGAACCTCTGGTTTCTTGGTATTCATTTTTAGGTCAAAATTAGCACCAGCAACAGAGAATCAATCCATACTTTACTGCATCTCACCCTCAGAGCCTTCATTGAGTGCAAATCATCTATGAACAAAAAGTCACACACCAACTCACCCTCCACTTTAGTCTTTTCAAGTTGAATAATTTACCTTCAATGCAGTAGCTGACCTCAATGTCATTTTTGTCCTAACCGAAGGCATCTGGCGACATTGCTGAAAACATCATGCTGAAAAACATGGGAGTTGACACACACCCTTGCTTCCCTTCATGGATGATTGGGAAAGTATAAGAATATTGTCCATTATCCAGAACCCATGCAACATGCTGTCAAGAAACTGACATACAATACTGATAAGCTTCTCCAGACAACCAAATTTTGCCATAATTTTCCACAAGCCTTCATGACTAATACTATCAAAAACCTTGGCCAGATCAAAGAACGTTTTGAATAGACCTCTGCTCTGCTCCTGGCATTTCTCCTGGAGCTGTTGAGCAGCAAACACTGTAGCAACCATTCCTCAGCCCTGTCTGAAGCCACACTGGTTCTTGGGTAGATACCTATCTTCCAGGTGAAGAATCAGTCCACTAAGGAAGACTCTGGTAAGAATCTTGCCAACCAAGACTAAAAGACCAACCAAGACTAATCCCTCTGGGTTTGTCACAAGACAATTTATTTCCCTTTCCTTTAGAGAACTGGACAATGGAGGCATTGTTCAACTCCTGGGGATAGCCTCCTTTTGCCATATAACCCAGAGAATTTCTGTAAGCTTTTGTATGTGCAGTGTGCCCTCTGCCTTGTAAATCTCAACTGGAATGGAAACAGCACCAGGCACTTTGCCACACGAGAGAAGCCTAATGGTGTTCAAAACCTCTTCTTCAGCTGAAAGTTTAACTAGAGAGGGATTCACTTTAACCTGAGATATATGACTTCAGCATTGATTGCTGATGGTCTGTTGAGAACACTATGAAAGTCTGTCTCTCCAAGATCATGTCCTTATCAATGTGGCTCCTTCAGCACTGAGTAGTTGAAATACATCATAGGTTTTTGGCCCAAAAACAGCCTTTAAAGCATCATAAAAATGCTTTGAATTGTTACTATCAGCATAAAACTGAATTTCATCTGCCTTCTTGGGGAACCAAGAATCCTGCATCTCTCTAAGCTTCATTTGCACTTTACTTTGATGGGATTAAACACTCTGAACTATCCTGCTGGTAAATCCTGTAGAGTTCTCCTTTTTCATTTATCAGCTTCTGAATTTCCCCATAATTTTTGCCAAGCCAGTCTTGATGTTTGTGAGCGTTCTGGGCCAGATGAGTAAACGCCAACTTCTCTTCTGCTCCACTGTTGCCAACTTGTGTGTTAGCTCAGCTTTCCCTGCAAGTTAGCATCAAACTGTTCAACGGCAGAGAAGCACTCTGTTCTAATCTGTTGACATTACATCTCCTGGTCATCTTGCTTCAGGGCTGCCGATTTTGTTGAATGCAAATGTTTAGTTTGGAAAGTATAAATCTATGGTCAATCCACCACTCTGTGCCACATGTCACTTTTGTCATTCTCACATCCTGTCTCTTCTCCTTACAATGACATAGCATAGTCTATTAAATGCCTATGTTTTCTGCAAGGCTGCATGAGTGACGTTTCATTGAATTTAGGTAAACAGAAAACAGTGTTGGTGATGAGAAGGTCATAGACACACAAGTCTTCAGCAGTAAGTGACCATTGCTGTTGCTGACTCCATTCCTTCCAAGGACTCCCTGCCATGTCCAATAGCCTATGTCTGTTCTGGCATTAAAGTCACCCACAATTAAAAGCTTGTCCTCTTTAGGCACATTGATGATGAGGGTCTCCAGGTTTTTATAAAATTTTTTCTTTGACCTCATCAAGGTTAGTCATGGTAGGAGCAGATGCTCTAGTGGCATGGTGCTTTCTTGCAAGTGACAATCACATTGTCATGAGCCTGTCATTCACCCCAATTCACTCATATGGGAGGCATATGAGCTAGCTGGCCAGATTAGTTCTGATGGCAAAACCTATGCCAACCTCACAGTATTCTTCCTCATGGCAACCATTCCAGGAAGAATGGGTATCCAGTTCTAACTTATTTAAGCTGACCTTAATTTGCCAGTCTCGTTTCACTCCGGACTGCTATTGGATGGAATACCTGCTGTTTGTCTTTCAGGTCTACTGGATTTTGTGCTGTCCTTGAGTGCGTGCACATTCCACGTCCTGATGGTAAGTGGAATTGTCTTCACAAAAGTATTTGCACTTTTCTGTGTGTTTTGATCTCAGGGTGGGATCCCTGTTTGCTGAGGCAAACAGACCAGACCTGGAGAAGCAGACAAAAATTTTAGGGCCCCTTTCCTAGCCTCTTCTTCACACTAGGAGGTGAGCAGTGTGGACCTTAAAAAAGGCTGCTCAGAATTTGGAACCACATGCAAAAGTCTATAAAACTGTGTATATCTTTTGATCCAGAAATACCCCTGCTAGATCTACGTCACAGACACCCCAAAAAGGGGAAAGGACCTATTTGTACAAAAATATTTATAGCAACTCTTTTTGTGGTGGCTATGAATTGGAAATCAAAAGGATGCCCATCAACTGGGGAATGGTTAAACAAGCTGTGGCATATGACTGTGATGGAATATTTTTGTGATAAGCAAGATGATTTCAGAAAAACCTAGAAAGACTTACTGAACTGATGTAAAGTGAAGTGAGCAGAACCAGGGGAATGATGTACACAGTAACAGCAATATTGTGTAATAAAGAATTGTGAATGATTTAGCTATTCTCAGCAATACAATGATCCAAGACAATCCTAAAGGATGCATGATGAATCATGCTACCCACCTCCAGAGAAAGAAGTAATTACTGTCTGAATACAGACTGAAATGCTATTTTTAACTTCTTTCCTTCCTTTTTTCCTTCCTTCCTTCCTTCTTTCCTTCCTTTTCTCCTTCCTTCCTTCTTTCCTTCCTTCCCTCTTTCCTTCTTTCCTTTTTTTCCTTCCTTCCTTCTTTCCTTCCTTCCTTCCTTTCTTCCTTTGTTTCATTCTTTTCTTCTTCAAGTCTTCTTGTACGAAATAACTAATATGAAAATGTTTTCCATGATTGCACATGTTTAATCTATATAGGATTGCTTATTGTCACAGGGAAGAGGAGGGGAGTGAGGGAGGGAAGGAGGTAAGGATAGAATTTGTTACTCAAAACTCTTAAAAATGTTAAAAAGACTATATTTCTCTAATTTTAAAAATGAGTATTTTCATATATGACTGTTAAGTAATTCTTAGCCCCCTGTCCCTCCCAGAAAGGTTGCTCAGACATCCAGTAGGCTGCCAAATCTCCCTGGTGCTTCAGTCCAGGGAGAAGACGACCCTGTGGCCTGGGCTGCCTATGTGCATGGTTGTGACTATAACTCCCAGTGTATATGCACCTGCTGCTTGGTCACTTGCCTATTGCCACAAGACTTTGAGGTAGATAAAAATAGTAAAATAGTATGGATGATATTTTTTGACTTGCACATTAATTGGATTTAAGTGAGGCAGAGTTGCTTGAAGTCAGACTTGTTCTCACTCACTTCCACAGTCACTGGAGTTCAGTGGTGAGACAATACTGGTGATGATTTGGTAAAACAAGTCCAAAGGGAAATTTCCAGAATGGTGAGGTGACTAGAAATCACACGATAGGAAGAGTGGTTGGTTTGCAAGGGACATGTTAAGCCTATTGAACTGTGGTTATTTACCCAAGAGAAGCAATTACAACCTTAAGCTTTGACTCAAGTTCTAAAGAGGAAGGCTTTATTTTGCCAAACCCAATGCTTAAAGACAATTACCTCTCTCTTTAATCTCCATCTTTGCTCTTAATGAGGGAACACATTTTCATGAGCCCAGTGGAAATGCTGATTAGATTTCAAGGCAATGATAAATCTTCTTCATTAGTGACACTTAAGTTGATTAAGGAAAGCAGATTCCCTCAAGCATTATAAATGAAAATAGTGTATTAATCACTTATGTTCGTTTGAATTCTGAATGGATGGATATATAGATTCAATCTGAAAGGTAGGATCTTAATTTTTCTTTTTTGATAAATGAGTAGCTAATAGAACAGCTACAGTTGTAAAGCCTGAAACTTTGCATAATTATAGAGTTTGCCGAGTTGATGACAAGCCTAGTTTCATCAAGCATGAAACAGATGGAACAAAGATGGTATGATTTGGTCATTACCACTGAACACTGAACCCCCTGCCCCCAAAGGCAACATAGAAATAAGTGAGCTCACACCTAATGAGCAAGAAAATTTTATTAAAATAATAAACTATATAATGATAGATAGTAACGGACTATCCCATGGGAGTGGCTATCCCAGGTGAACCACTCCTCTTTCCCTTCCTATCCCCACCGCCAACACCAAATTAAAAGCACATCAGAGTCCTGGGAACTGGACATTAGTACATGTAGCAATAATTGTCCCATGCCCTAAGCAGTCTGTATAGCAATAGAGAGCTCTAACAAGGGTTATCAATGTCTGTGTCAAGCAGGTCCTGAACCAAACTGTAAAACTGGGAAATAATTGAGAGTCCAGGTAAGGACAGGAAGTTCAAAAGAATCAGGATGAAGAAAAGACTATAAACAGGAAATTAGTTAAGGAACACCAAGGTGGTATGGCTTGCTTTGTCTTCGTGTTGTCAAGTCATGGCCAACCCTATGTGATCCCCATGGAGTTCATCTTTTTCTTGGAAGAGATACAAAAGTGGCTTGCATTTCCTTCTCTAGCGTGTCCCCTTTTTGCAGATGAGCAGCTGAGGCAAAAGGGGGTTAAGTGACTTGCCCAGGGTCACACAGCTGAGGCTGAATTTGAACTCAGATCTTCCTGACTTCAGACCCAGTTGCTCTATCCACTGAATCACCTAGTTCCCCTATGGCTTGCTTAGAGTGTGAAAAATCACTACGAAATGGGAAAGATAGACAACAATGACACAAAGGTGCACAGATAGAGATTGGGAATATTGTAGAGGGGTGTCATGTTGAAACATGGAGTCAAAACAATTCAATAAACATTTATCAAATACCTACTGAATTCTTTAAGGATGGTTTAGAAATGGAGAAATGTTAACAAATTCAACTGATTACTTTGAATCACCTGTCATCATAACTGACTGCTGCTTTTTGTCATCTACACAACTCCAGGACTTGGACAAACTTGGACTGATGTCATCTTGAGCTTTATTCATTTATTTTTGACCTTGATTTATTCGGAGTGGAGGCATTGTTTTTAAACCTAGTTGCTTGAATTGTAAGCTTCTTGAGGGCAGGGATTGCCTTTTTTAAAATTTGTATTCCTAGCACTTAAACTGCATCTGCCACATAGTAGGCACTTAAAAATGTTTATTGACTGATACTGGAGATATAAAAGGAAGACAAAAATAATCCTTGTGCTTAAGAAGTTTACAATCCATTAGGTTGAAATGGAAAACTTTCTAGTTTGGGGATTTCATGTTTGTTTCTGGGACTCGGCATAAGGCAATCCTGCAATTCAGTCCATAAAGCACTAAAATTCCATGAATGAATGAGTTTTCATTTGAAAAGCATAAATAAGACACTGACAGATGGCTGTAATCCCTGACTAAGGGTGGTGAATCCCTTGAGCTCAGGAGTCCTGAGCTGCAGCTCTGGTTAAGGAAGTTCTATGGGGGACTGCCAGTACCAGTAAGTTTGGCACCAATATGGCGAGCCTATGAAATAAGGGTGTGTGGGTAGGGATGGGGTCAACAGGCTGCCTAAGGAGGAATGTCTGGGTGAACCAGCTCAGATCAGACATGGAATAGATCACAGCTCCTGAGCCCATCAGTGGTGGGACTGGACTTTGAGTGGCAAGACTTGAGTTTTGGGGTTTAGGGGTACTAGAGACCCCAAAACATCAACATGCTGGGTCCTGCCAAATGAATTTGACTCAAGCCTTTGCTCAGCTAAAGTAAAACAAAGTTTATTAAAGATTCACCACAATGGGTAGACTCTTAAGGAGCCTAAGGATTTGTATTGGAGGCAGAACAATCTGACACAGACTGAGTCTGAGCTAAATGAATCTCAGACCCTCATGGAGGAAAGATGGATCTTATGTACAGAAAGACAGTGGGAGGGATCTAGGGGTGGTCTAGAGGAGGAGTCTAAGGAGGATATTGAGGGGCTGAGGTCAGACTCCAGTAAAGAGATTAAGGGTGGGAAATAGGGAAGGCTATCTGGAGAAGAAAAACAAGGGAGGGATAGGCTAGTTTAAGGGTAACAGATTTGGGTATAGATGTTTTGACAGGATCAAGGGTGGGAAGTAGCTGGACAATAGAGAGCTAGGCTAGGTTAAGAGTAACAGAGATTTGGGCCTAGGATAAGGCTTATGGCCTCAGGCAAATGCCTCATCAAGTGGAAAGATTCGAGGGGGTTCCAGAGCCTAAACCCCATCAAAATTACTTATTCAGGGTCTCACAGCTAGTAAGTGTCTGAGGAGAATTTTAAGTCAGATCTTCCTGAGTCCATGCCCAGCACTCTCTCCATTGTACCACCTAGTTGCCTCTATTTATTCCTATTAAGTTTCATCTCACTAGATTTAGAAGGATTGTTCTAGCCTAATGAGAGTCAGTTTGTCATCCAAATTATCACTTATCTCTCCTAGTTTTAAGTTTACTGAACATGTTGCATAAGCCTTTTCTCAATCCTCAATCTCTTTGACCTCTCTGTAGTCTCTGATCCTGTTGATCTTCCTCCCTCCCTCCCTCTCTCTCTCTCTCTCTCTCTCTCTCTCTCTCTCTCTCTCTCTCTCTCTCTCTCTGTGTGTGTGTCTCTCTGTTTCTGTCTGTCTCCTCTTTCCCCCCCACTTCTGCTTTCCTCACTTCCCTTGTCTTTCTTTCTTCTCCTTTTTAGATTCCTCAATCCATTCCTACTTGCTGAACCTTCTTCTATGAAAAGATTTGACCTGAAATTGAGGCATTTCCAATCTGGCCTACTTAAAGCAAACTGCTAATAACTTAAAATAGGAAATGGATAAAAGAACAGATATCAACATAGACTGCCACTATATTATGTAAATATGTATTGTGTCAGGTAAAAGATGAAATGATTGCGGAAATAAAGGTCCAAGCTTCCAAGAATATTGATTTATTAAGCAATGCATGCTAATTGCACAACAAATATGGACCAGGTCTTCCTCAGTTTTGTCACTGGACCCTGAATACAGGGGGAGACAGATTTTTATGCATTAAAAACAATCAAATAAAACTGGTTAATTAAAAAAAAAAACAATTAGCCAGGATTAAAAATTAGGTAATCTGATTTTGAATTAGAGGAAAGATTAGGGACTTTCCAAATTGGGAGAGTGAACAGGTACAATTCCCTAAAATCAGGAAAATAGGTGCTCCACTCAACCCAAGTGTCTCTGTTCAATCAAAGGAACATAAAATCAATAACTGATTAATGTTTTTAGATAAGTTTTTTGATAATAAATATGTGTTGCTTGAGATATATAATTGTGAGAAAATTCCTTCCATCAGTCCTTGGATCTAACCAGGTTTTTAGCCAGCATAACCTAGGTCCTTAGTTAAGGGTCTCTTAATCAGCAAATAGAGGTGGTCCAGCCTCCCAGCCATGCAGGGCTAGGTTCAAACAATGCAATAAAGCTTTCTCACAAGTCCCACAAGTGAATAAAATTTTTACACAAGACAGAAATTGGACTAGATGCATAATTGAATAGAAAGAGAACTGAGATAGCTCCAGAATTGAGTCACAAGATGGAGCCAGTGGGGTTCACTCAGTTCCCTCGATGAACCACTTGCCTTTCTAATCCCCTTATTATGTTTACACACACAAAGTCTTGAGAAGACACACACATACCCCCACCTATATACATACACATAGACATACACATGTACACACATGCACATATAACACAATATACACAGTCACACACATTCATACACACATAACACAGTCACATACATACACACAGAGACACATATAAACACACATACACACATACCCCCACATACACATATAAACACACACATTAATAGCCATGACAAGGAGACCAGAGATCAAACAACCTGCTCAATGTATACCATTTTTTCCTTTATCTCAGGTAATACTATTGATCACTTGAAAATGTAACTCTGCTGTATTAGAGTTGAATGTGAGACTGATTTCCAGAATGTCAAATAATTATTGGTAATAAATTAATGATGCTCACAAATGATTGCTTTTTCCCTGGTTTGATGTTTATAGTTAGTGCTTTGATGGGGGGAAGAGAGTTGCATCTGTGCTCAAGTACCGATGATCAGTCTGATGGACCAGCTAAATCAGGTTCTGGAAGTGACCACACAGAAAACAGGTACAGTTACAAGGCTAGAGGTATTTACCAAAGAGTACAAAGAATTAAGAGGAGATCGGAAGCCTGGCATTTCAATCCTTCTCATTCTAAAATGGAAAATCCATGAATCATGGTCATTTCCAGGTCTTAATTTCCTTTACTCTGAAGTATTATTCAAAGTGCATTGACTTCAACTGTGTGTCGTGTTGTATGAACACTAGCCTATGTGGAGCTGACCTTTTTATTGCTCACTCCTCTTATCCCTGGGGCAAGAAATGTTCACAGAGGCAGCATCAACATTAGTTACAATGGTGATTGGTTAGTGTCCAGAAAGTTCTTTTTATGAATTACACACTAAATTGGTGACGCTATAATGGGTGTGTGTATGGCACATGTAGGTGAGCAGAAAGCATTCCTTCCCCACTTTGTTTTTTTTTTTTTTTAAAGCAATCGGGGTTAAGTAACTTGCTCAAGGTTACACAGCCAGGTGTTTCTTGGTGGGTGCTAAGTATCTTAGCCCAGATTTGATCCCTAGGTCATCCTGACACTGGAGGCGGTGCTGAGCCACCTGGCTGCCCCTAAGCAATTGGGGTTAAGTAACTTGCTCAAGGTTACACAGCCAGGTGTTTCTTGGTGGGTGCTAAGTGTCTGAGCCTGGGATTCGATCTCCAGGTCTTCTCAACACTGGAACCAGTGCTCTTATTCGCTGTGCTACCTGGCCGCCCCTCCCCACTGTTTTAATGGCTGCACAGGTATATAATCCATTTAACTTTGCAGTCACTAATTAATAGGATATGAGCTCACTCCATCAGGAGGCATCCTTTTTTCAGTCTTATCCGAATCTTCATGACTTCATTTGGGGTTTTCTTGGCAGAGATACTGGAGTAGTTTGCCATTTCCATCTCCACCCCATTTGACAGATGAGGAAACTGAGGCAAACAGGGTTAAGTCATTTGCCCGAGGTAACACAGCTAGTAAATGTCTGAGGTCAATTTTTATTTGGGGATTTATTTGAGGGCAGTTGGGGTTAAGTGACTTGCCCAAGGTCGCGTGGCTAGTTTTGTGCTGAGTGTCTGAGGTCAAATTGGAACTCAGGTCCTCCTGACTCCAGGTGCAGCATTTGTCAGCTGGTGGCCCGAGGGTCTGTGAAGTGCCCACTATTTGCCCGGCTTTGTGCTAAGGGCTGAGGGTACAAAGAAAGACAAAAACAGACCCTGCCCTCGGGGAGCTTAAAATCTAAAGGGGGAGACAACAAACTAAAGACAAGAGAAACAGGAAACAACCCGCAGAGGGGAGGCACTAGAACTGGGAAGGAATGGCAAAGGCTTCCTGTAGAAGACAGGATTTTAGCTGAGATCAGAAGGAAGCCAGGAGGAAGAAATGAGAGTGCTCCAGGCTTAGGAGCCAGTCAGAGAAATGCCCGGAGTCAGAAGGTGCAGTGTCTTGTTCATGAAGCAGCCAGAAAGTCAGCATCTGGATCAAAGCATGGGGGAAGGGGGGGGGAGGAGTAGGGTGTAAGAAGACTGGAAAGGTCTTCTTAGTAGGGGGTTGGGGAGGGTAGATAGGTTATAAAGGGCTTGGAACACCTAAGAGGACTTTGTATTTGTTCCCTGGAGATAGGGAGCCACTGGAGTTTATTAAGTGAAGGTGGGAGGGGGAGTGACATGATCAATATATATCAGAATATATCAGATTCATCAACAAAAGCAGGGATTCGCTGGTTACTTCATTACTGGGAATGGGTGCCCATAAATCTCTGCCCAGCTTGTTACCTGATTCTTTCTTCTGATATGACCCATCTTTAAGGGAAGAGGGATAAGAAGTGGGGTCGGAGGGGCGGCCAGGTGGCTCAGCAAGTAAGAGCACCGGCTCCAGTGTCGGGATGACCTGGATCAAATCCGGGCTCAGATACTTAGCACCACACTCAGAAATAACTGGCCGTGTAACCTTGAGCAAGTTACTTAACCCCAATTGCTTTAAAAAAAAAAAAAAAGAAGTGGGGTCAGGGGTTGAGGGTTGTGGAGTAGTCCCTGTCCGTTTCTTTCAAAAGTAGGTTGAAGGTAAATGCTAAGGAAGACTGATTCCTGAGAAAGACAGACAAACATAAAAATAAAGCTTAAGAAAAGCAGCCTATGCCTATCACCTAATAGATAAACAGAGACAGTCCAGGGTATTTATTTTTCACAAGCCAACAATATAATTGCTGACTGCTCTAGGGGCACAAATACCAGATAGTCCTGAGGCACCAATTGCTTTTTATGCAAGCAGAATTCTTTCAGGAAACTGGTTGATGCCCAAATTGTTAAATGAACCATAGGATTCATGAAGTTTCACAATTACCTCTATGGCTATGCAGTCAACTAGTTTTGATTGCAAGGGACCCTTTATTAAAATGAATCCTGCACCATCCATTATATTACCCTGAATGCAATGCTGGAGCCTTTTGGTCCATGCTTATGGCTATACATCTGTTTCCCAGGCTAGATGAGCAAAGTTTTGAATGCTGATAAGTTGATCCATCTGCCACCATGCCTGGTTGTGTCATTTAAACAAACAGTGTACTACCAGCAGGAGAACAGCTGTCACCTTGGATAGGAAAGAAAGAAAGAATTTTAACCAAAAAAAAATAGGTCTTTAGTTTATGTGAGAAAGCCAAATGATCATTATTTTATTATTTAACAACAATTAATAAAATTATTAATTACCCAGCAAAAAAGATTAAACACAACAGATAGATTATGAAACTATGTGAAATTCCTAATGTGACCCTGTACTCCAGGAAAGGAGATGTAACAACTTCTATGGAATACTTCGGAAAAGTCTCATTTTCCTGGGCTTTTCATTCAAAATTCAAAAGAGAGCTCTCACAAACCTTAACATGTGAGATCATTATCATAATAATAGCTAGCATTTTAAAGTTTGCAAAATACTTTACAGGTGTTTTATCACCTGATTCTCACAACAGCCCTGTGCAACTATTATCCCCTTCTAGATGCAGAAACTGAGGCAGTATTCTAACTCAGATCTTCCTGGTCCAGTACTCTATGTACTCGCCACCTGGCTGCCTCTGAAAGGTATTTCTATGTTGTATCTGGGTGTACTTCATATGAGATGCCTTTCTTGTCTTGGTTTCTTTCATGTGTCTCCTTTGCTTCAGTATCCACTGGTCATTGGATATATCTGTCCTTAGTGGAAGGTCCTAGCTTGTGCTATAGTATCCTGCAATTACTTCAGGCAGTCACTTTATCTTTTGGTACCTTTTCATGCACACCCTCCTCTGTTCTTGACCTCATTGGTGCAATCAGAGAGAGTGCTGAGTTAACAACCATGCTCTACCAGCTTTTATGTCTTCTCAGGAATAATCAAGGTGCTTATTTCTGGTTTAGCATACACATGTAACATGTTACATGTCAGAACAGATGGGCTTATTTCAAAGAAGCAAGCTCCAAAAAGCTACAGTAGTGTAAACAAGAAAGGATGTAACATACAGTAATCTCAAAGATCCTCATATGAGAGATACTGACAGGTCTACCCCAAGCCTGTGAAGGTTTCCTCTGGTGGAATGGTGGGGGTGGGGGAGGGATGAGAACAATTTGTTCCAATCACCATAATGGCAGCTGAAGCAGATACTGTGTAGTGCTTTGATCTTGGTCAGACATTGAAGATGCCAAAGACACTCACTACATTCTGGGCTGGCATCTTCCTGACTGTTTTGCTGATGGGGTACTTGGGATCTATGGTTGTAATATCAGTTTGTAACATCAATTTGTAAAACCAGTCTGTAAAATCACATCCCCACCCCAAGCCTCAGAGCATTAACTCTGCCCCTTCCCCCTGCTGTACTCTGCCCAGCAACAACCCATGAACTGTTTATTTCTGCTTTGGAACAATAACAAGCTACACCTATGAATCCTTCACTAAACCATCTATAAACATCTTAGCTTAGGCAAATGTTATCTTCCCTTGGTAAAGTGGCCAGCTAGACCCATGAATCCTTTTGTAATGCCCTATGTATAGGTTAACTCCTTAGCCAATTATCCACATACTGAGTCTCTGTTAGCCTTGGTTCCCATTTTGTCATCCATTTTGTCAAACATGACACTGATGGGTGGCAGACTAGGCACTTCTCAGTCAACCCTTGACAGATGGCTGACTTAGCGATGTTTCAGGCCAAAAACCACACACCTCCAGGTAGCCCTTGGGCTATTGCCCAGTGAATTATGATCAATACACCTACACAGTCCGACATTAAAAGTGTTCCTTTAAGCACTGACCACTCCTTAACTCCTCCCAAATCCCACCATTACCTAGTTAGCATAATTGACACCTGATTAATTGCCTAGACTCCTTAAAAACTATGCCTATGTCTTCTTTAAGTTTTCAGGTTCTCTAAGGACCCTTTACCGCTGTAAATTGTAACAATAAACTTTTACAATCCTGACTTCAAGACTGCTTGGGCCTACTGAATTCTTTCCAGACTGAATCACAGGCATTCTGGTCATTGATAAGGATCAGAGTTGCCATCAGGATTCAATGAATGTGGAAGAGAGTGAGGGTGATAACTTAATGCCAGCTCTGCCTCACTTAAATCCAACTCATGTCCAAGTCAAGACACTACCCCATAATGTCATTGGTCCTTCTAAAATGAAGGTTGAGGGCGGCTAGGTAGTGCAGTGAATAGAGCACCAGCCTTGGAGTCAGGAGGACCTGAGTTCAAATTTGGCCTCAGACACTTAACACAAAAACTAGCCATGTGACCTTGGGCAAGTCACTTAACTCCAATTGCCTCCTCCCCCCCCCCAAAGAAGAAAAAATAAATAAAATGAAGGTTGAACAACAACAACAAACAAATGGTTTTAATTTCTAGTTGTTATATTCTTAGAACAAATTGTTCTGGGTTCTTATTTATCACTCTATTTACAAATACAACTTGAGGACTTAGTTTCTAAGCTTCTATGGTGCATTTTTTATTTAAAGCTGAATGGGATCATAGAATTTAGGGCTGGAAGGTGATTCAAGAGTTCATCAGATTTTTTCTCACTTTACAAAGGAAGAAACTGGATTACAGAGAGATTAAGTGACTTGCTCAGGATCACACGGGTAAGAGTCTAAGGTGGGATTTGAACCCAAAGCTTCCTGACTAGGAATGGACTAGGTCCACTACCCTATTCACTACTTCTCACAACAGCCCTTTGGGAACTAAAGTGTTAGAGTACAAATATCATGATTCCATTGTCATTGGTGATAAAAGTAGATTACTATAGAAACATTAACAAATTTGTTTCACTTACCATCCATTTGTTGTCTTCCTACCAATTTCATCCATGGATATTCTTGGAATTATGTGCTCAAGCTTTCTATAGACCTGTTTTTGTTCATTTCTGCAGTTTTATCACGTGATTTTATTCCTAAACCTTCAGTAATCCTCTCCTGTGTTTTTTTTTGTTTGTTTCTTGTTTTAATAAATGACTTTGCATTCTAAAGTAGCATTGCCCTTGGTTGCCGATTCTCTCAGTTTGCAAGGAGATCAATTATTTGCTGGCCAAGATTTTTTCCAGGCCCTTTTGGTCTTTTAATTTTTGTATCTCCCTGACATGGGTTAAGCTTTTGTAGTAACTCATGATAATTGAGACCAATTTCATTTTACATTTTTCAGCACTGACAGCTCATTTGAATACATCAGTTTGAAAGTGTTGAAATTGTTTATGGTACTTTCATTTCCTGTCCCCTCTCCCATACAGAGACACATTTCTTGTAACAAAGAATAAACAAGGAGGTGGGCAGGCAGGAAAGCAGTTTGACAACTCTACATCCATTTCCAAGTCTGACAGTATACCCCATGTTTCAGCCACCTTGTTTCACATTTCTGCAGATGGAAAGCAGAGTATGTTCTCTCCTTTGTAAACATAGTGCAATCAATGTCTATCAACACAACATTCAGGGCTTTTTGGGGGGGAGTGTGGTGGGGTATTGATTCAGTTATTTGTTTCCATTTACATTTGTTGTAGTCATTGTGTATATAATTTCCCTCTTTCCTTTTACTTCAACTCTGTATCAGCTCATTAAAGTCTTTCAGTCAGTCAATAAGCATTTATTAAGGACCTACTATGTGCTGGGCATTGTGCTAAGCTTAGTCTTTCTATTCTGAATATAGTTCATATTCAGCACACTTTAAGGCTCAGTAACATTCCATTCCATTTATTATATGTATATTCCATTATACAAATCATATCATTTAGCTAGACGGCAGCCAATGGGTATACACTTTTATTTCTTTTGCTACTATAATTACTACTGTAAATATTTGACTGTAAAGGGGTTCTCCTTTCTTCAGTCTTCCTGGAGGTGGGATCTGAGGAACAAAGGTTCGATATAGCCACTCTTTCTTTGCAAAATTACAAATTGCTCTTCAGAATGTTTCAATTCATTCACACCTCCGTCAGCAATTCCCACCTTTGAACACCTTCCCCAGTCTGCTGCTGTAAGGAACCCCTGAGGTGGTTTCATTTGCTTCACATACTTTTCTTAAAATGATTCCCTGAGAGTGTTGGCCAAAGATCACCAAATAATGTGACAGCGGGTAGCACTGTTCTCATACTTCAGCTGAGACCCAAGGGGTTAATAAGTTTCTTGCCCAAGACCACATAGTGGGTGAATAACAGAGGAAGAATTAAAACCCAGCGCTCCTGCTGTTTACTCCAATGTGCTCTCCACTTCTGATGCCATGTGGTCATACTTCTCCTCAGGGAAAATTTCTTGATTATATCGCTGGTACAAAACCCCTGTAGAGAACAGATTCCATTCTACATTGATTTATGTTGCTCTAACCCATGAATTCAACATTAGATCATACATTTTTGTTGTTCAGTTGTTTCAGTCTTGTATAACTTTTCATGACCCATTTTGGGGTTTTCTTGGCAAAGATAACATAGTAGTTTACCATTTCCTTCTCTAGCTCATTTTACAGATGAGGAAACTGAGGCAAACTGGGTTAAGTGATGTGCCCAGGGTCACACCGATAGTGAGTGTCTGAAGCCTCATTTGAACTCAAGTCCCTTCTGACTCCAGGCCTGGCCCTCTATCCACTGTGCACTGGGTTCTTAAACTTTCCCTGGTCTATTCCTTAACTATTACTGCAGTCAGATCCATTTCCTACTCCAATCTCCCTGCTCTAGGCATTTTCACCGTCTATGCCCATATCTGGAATATTCCTCCTCCTCATTTCCACCTCCTGGATTCCTTCAGTCTCAACTCAATTAAAATCTCACCTTCTAAAGGAAGTCTTTCCTAATCCTCTCAATTCTGGCATCTTCCATGTTATTTTCTATTTATACCATTATGTAGCTTGTTTATATGTAGTTTACATGTTGCCTGCCCCATTAGATTATAAGTTTCTCTGAGGCAGGCATTGCCTTTTGCTCTTTAAAAAATATCTCCTGCATTTATGCTGGCACATAATAGGTGCTAAATGTTTGTGTGGGACAAGAACGACCTTTGCCCAAAATAAAATAAGCAGAGATATCTCCAAGTAGAGACAGGAAGGATTCATTTAATTATTTCTTCTTGCAAGAAAGGTGGTCTTGCTGCTAGAGGCAGTCTAGTAGGAGAGGCAAAATACAAAATGCAAAGCTTGGTTATATACACAAAAGACCACCCCTTTTCCCCCTCCCTTGTTCTATACTGTTCTCGTTACTTAGGAACCAAGGCACACAATCTTTTATTTTTTTTTAAAGCAATTGGGATTAAGTAACTTGCTCAAGGTTACACGGCCAGGTGTTTCTTTGTGGATGATAAGTGTCTGAGCCCAGATTCGATCCCAGGTCATCCCGACTCTGGGGCCAGTGCTCTTACTTGCTGTGCTACTTGACTGCCCCTGAGGCACACAATCTTAACCAAAAAAATTTGCTGGCGTTGAAGGTGAAATGTCAGTAATACCAAAAAACAGAAGGTACATGTCTAGTGGACATGAAAACATACAAAATATATCATCAGTATCAACTTAGATATGAAAGCAGGAGATAAATGTTCTAATAATATCAATATAGATATGAAAGCAGACAATATTTTATGAATCATGGGGATTTTTAGGACATGGTGACCTGCCTGGAGTTACGCAATAGGATTTCCAATTTTATATTTGTACGGGTTAGATGGTGGTTGGTGGAAACAAATCTGGAACATTTGGGCCTGTGGTTAAATTTACAGGGTCTGTGCTTTCCCCTCCTACACATTAGCTAAGCTTAACAAAAACTTCAACTTATGACCAGGGAAGTAAGGCAAAGTTCCCAGGCTCCCAGCCCAGGTTACTAAGTCTCTGCTACTTTATTACAGTTCTGTTCAGATTTCTGGAATGCTACCTGAGAAGTTTTCACTTTTATCTCACTCATGTTTATTGGCTGAGGTTCTATCCATATATGTGGTTACTTTAAAATGGCTGGAAAAATGACCAATTCTGAATGAAGATTGAAAGTAGCCAGTTGGCCAAGGTTAATGCCTTTTGAAGTGGCACTGATTTTAAAGATGTAGCCACATCAGTACTTGAACTATTTCTTTAATTTCCCAAACAAAACAGTGCCCGAGAATGAAACATTGTGAAGACGAGTTTGACAAGGGGACAATTAGCCTTTTTTTCCTTTTGGATATTAAGATTAGTATGGAATAACTGGCCATGTAACTTTGGGCAAGTTACTTAACCCCAATTGCTTTAAAAAAAAAAAAAAGATTAGTATGGAGGGGGCAGAGCCAAGATGGTAGAGTAAAGGCAAGGACTTGCTTGAGCTCTCCCCCAAACCCCTCCAAATACCTGTAAAAAATGGCTAAACAAATTCTAGAGCCATGAACCCACAAAGTGACAGGAAGTAAATCTCCAGCACAAGACAGGCTGGAAGGATGACAGGAAGGGTATATTGCTTGGAGTTGGGAGTAGAGCAGAGTGGGCAGACAGGGGCTAGAGCAGGCCTCAGGGGACTGAATCACTGCAGCTGGAGCAGTTTCCATGTTTCTTAACCCACAAATGCCAAAGACAGCATAAAAGGTCAGTGGGAAAACTCCGTGGGTCCTGGGTGAAAGAGGAGAGTGATCCTGCTGAGGTCCAGCCCCAGCCCTAAGGTGTTGGAGGTGGCAATGGCAGCAATAGCAGCTGCTGCTTCTGGAGCTCTGGGTCCAGGTACTAGGGGATCAAGTGGCTTCAACAAAACCCCTGAAGCCTGGACAGTACACCCATCCTTCCTTCTACCCCCACTAGAAGTAGAGTCCTACCCTGACAAAGAACTAGAGTGTCAAATATTTGACTGGTAAGATGAACAAACAACATAAAAAATTTGTACTACAGAATCTCACTTTGGGGACAAAGAAGATCAAAACAAAGAAGAAGACCACAAAAGTTAAAGCTCCTGCATCAAAAGCCTCCAAGAAAAATATGAATTGGTCCCAGGCCATGGAGGAGCTCAAAAAGGATTTTGAAAATCAAGTAAGAGAAGTAGAGGAAAAATTGGAAGAGAAATAAGATCGATGCAAGAAAATCATGAAAAACAAGTCAACAGCTTGCTTAAGGAGACCCAAAAAATACTGAAGAAAATAATACCTTAAAAAATAGACTAACTGGGGCAGCTAGGTGGTGCAGTGAGTAGAGTGCTGTCCCTGGAGTCAGGAGGACCTGAGTTCAGATTCAGTATCAGACACTTAACACACACAAACAAAAAACCTAGCCATGTGACCTTGGACAAGTTACTTAAACCCAACAGCCCTCGAAAAAGCCAAAAAAAAAAAAAAATAGACTAACCCAAATGGCAAAAGAGGTCCAAAAAGTCAATGAGGAGAAGAATGCTTTAAAAAGCACAACTGGCCAAATGGAAAAGGAGGTCCAAAAGCTCACTGAAAAAAAATTCCTTCAAAATTAGAGTGGGGCAAATGGAAGCTAATGACTTTATGAAAATCAAGAAATTTTGAAACAGAACCAAAATAATTAAAAAAATAAAAGACGTAAACTATCTCATTGGAAAAACCACTGACCTGGAAAATAGATCCAGGAGAGATAATTTAAAAATTATTGGATTACCTGAAAGTCATGATAAAAAAGAGCCTAGACATCATCTTTCAAGAAATTATCAAGGAAAGCTGCCCTGATATTCTAGAACCAGAGAGGAAAATAGAAATTGAAAGAATTCACTGATTGTCTCTTGAAAGAGATCCCAAAAGGAAAACTCCTAGGAATACTGTAGCCAAATTTCAGAGTTCCCCAGGCCAATGACAAAATATTGCAAGCTGTCAAAAAGAAACAATTCAAGTATTGTAGAAATACAATCAGGATAACACAAGATCTAACAACTTCTACATTAAGGGATCAAAGGGTTTGAAATATGATATTCTGGAGGTCAGAGAAGTTAGGATTAAAACCAAGAATCACTTACCCAGAAAAACTGAGTATAAAATTTCAGGGGGAAAAATGGATATTCAATTAAATAGAGAACTTTGAAACATTTTTGCTGAAAAGACCAGAGCTGAATAGAAAATTTGACTTTCAAATACAAAAATTAAGAGAAACCAGAAAAGGTAAGCATGGAAGAGAAATCATAAGGGACTTATTAAAGTTGAACTGTTTACATTTCTACATGGAAAGATGGTTTTTATAATTCATGAGACCTTTCTCAATATTAGGGTAGTTGGAGGAAATATAGATAGATAGATAGATAGATAGATAGATAGATGGATGGATGGATGGATGGATGGATGGATGGATGGCACAGGGTGAGTTGAATATTAAGGGATGATAGTGCTTTGCAAAACTACACATGAATAACCTATATTGAATTGCTTACTTTCTCAATGAGGGTGTGTGGGGAGGGAAGAAGGGTGAATTGTAATTCAAAGTCTTAAAAACAAATATTAAAAATTGTTTCCCCATGTAATAAGATATTAAGATATAATATATAAGATATACAGGCAATGGGGTATAGAAATCTATCTGGCCCTACAAGAAAATAAGGGGGAAAGGGATAAGAGGGAAGGCATAATAGAAGGGGAGAAAATTTGATACTCAAAATCTTGTGGAAATGAACACTAAAAATAAATAATTTTTTAAAAGATTAGTATGCTTGAATGTTGTGAATTTTTCACAGCTAGTATGTCAAACATGTCAAACAATTTTCCTCTTCCTACCCTCCCCCAATACACAAATTTATGGAAATAAAATTTTAATCCTATTTCAAAAGACCTGGGATTTCATTTCTGGGATTATTCCCTCTACCTTTGCTGATCTCCATCCCTGCCCAACTGAAGAGATGTCTTCCTATGGTGCTACAGTCAAAAACAAAATTCAGCGACCAAACTTTTGCCAATGAATTTCTTTGTACTTTTAGGCTTTCCCTCTGACAAAGTCTGTCACCTGGCCCATAAACTTCTTTTTCCTTCTGCTTAGAATCTGTCAAATCCTAAAATTTCTAAAAGGAAGCAACACTGAAAAATTAATTTTTAATTGTCACATAAAAATTTTTAAAAAATCAATACCAGGGTCAGCTAGGTGGTGCAGTGAATAGAGTACAGCCCTGTAGTCAGGAGAACCAGAGTTCAAATCTAGCCTCAGACACTTAACACAAAACTAGCCATGTGACCCTGGGCTAGTCACTTAACCCCAATTGCCCTACCTTCCCCTCCCCCAAAAGCAAAAAAAAAAAAAAATCAGTCAATACTAAAAGCAGTGATACAAATGAATATATTCTTTGGCTTCAATTTACTTTAAAAAAAACATGGATTGTGAGTTAGTCCAAGGTTTCCAGGGGTTGTTAAAACAGAATAGTGAATTTTTGCAGCCATTAGAATAAATAGGTCAGAAACTTTCCCCATAACCAAAATAGTTTAGAGATGGATAGAAGGGAAAGATTAAGGAAATTCTTGCCAAGATTAGGGAGGAAAACTGACATATTCCCAGAATAAATGTTACATGTATGTGTATATATACATATCTTCTATGCATGAGCCCTTTAATTGTTAAGTGTGGCTTATTTAAATGTATAAATTTATAAAAATATAAATTTAAATATAAAAACCACAAATGTTAAGTGGTAAAAGTTTTATTTTTTGTTTTGTGGATACTTGAGCCCCAAACTTGTCAAATACAAATTCACATCTAAACTCAGGGCCTCCAGTATCATTTTCCAAAGTAGGGTCCTTTCAATCCATTACCCCTCACCTGCCAACCTCCTAAGTGGCAATCAATAAACTGCCCTTTCCTTTAACCATGCCTGCATTATGAGATGCTTGAATTATCACCTTAAATAGTTTTGTTTTCCCATGATAAGATTTATGAAATGAGAAGTTGGAGGTGTCCAAAGGGTTGGTGTTTCCAGACTTAATTCCCATATGGTATCAATAGTTTTTATTCAAAGGTAATGAGGTTACAACCACTGTATATCAACTTGGTCCTCTTGTCTCTTCTTAGTAACCTGGTTCACTTGGTGTACACCAATCCCCAAGTCTCCCTGTCCAGATGTCTGAGCCTCTTTTTTCCCCATGTATCAAGTAGTATTGTGGAAAGAGCCGCTGGGTCTGAACATTTACAGTGACATGTACTTGTTGAGAAACCTTAGGCAAATTATATAAGCTCTTGATCACCATCTATATGGGTGATCTACTATTTGTTCTACTTGTCTCACAGGCTTGTTGAAAGGTTCAAATGTTTTAAATCCACAAAGCACTGCAAGTGAGCAATTATTTTGGTTTGTAAAGTTTTATGGAAACTAGGTGGCACAGTGGATAGAACACCAGGTCTAGAGTCAGAAAGGCTTGAGTTCAAATCTAGCCTGGCTGTGTGACCCTGGGCAAGTCACTTAAGCCTATTTGCCTCAAATTCCTCATCTGTAAATGAGCTAAAGGAAATGGCAAACCACTCCAGCATCTTTGCCAAGAAAACCCCAAATGGGTTCATGGAGAGTCGACATAGACTGAAACGACCTAACAAAAAAGTCTTAAATGTTTTTTTTTCCTACATCTGATCTAATTATTGTCCAACATAGCATTCACAATTAACTTTTGATTCAACCTTTCAGAGGATTACTAACAATAAAACTTCGCCTTCTTATTTGTCCTTGTTAGGTTGATACAAGTTGTTTCCGTGGCTGGCACAAAATGTGAGGCTTTGAACTGGAGAACCTTGAATACCCCTCTGCTTATTTCATGGTAGTTTGTATCATCTTGAAGTGTCTACATCAAGAGGAACCCAAACCAATGAAAGAAGTAGCATATGCTCTATTTATTCTAGGCATTGTGACAAGACCTGGGGATATTGACTGGAAAAGAAAAAGAGGAATGGATTTTAAGGTCCATTCTATGATCCTTAAGCTTCTAGATTTGGAATGAATTTCCCTTCTCACCCCCTTGTAGGTTGAAATCCTTTCCACTTGTGTTATCCCAAGCACACCTAAGATACCACTGCCTTTCCTCAGATCACTTATTTTGCATTTGTTTCCTTTATATCTTGGTTATTTGTGTATTTACTTTCCCCAATTAAAATGTCAAACCCAAGAAATCAAAGGCTATCCTATCTATCTCCCATTCAGTAAGAATTTAAGTGCCCACTATGTGCCAGATGCTGGGCTATGACAAAGTTCACTGATAACATTCTCTCATAAATCTTGATAATTCCACTGGCACACATGAATATTCCTTGAAAAGAAAAATCCACCCTGAAACTTTTCCTAACTCTACAACGCAAGGGCGCTTATCTGACAGGAAAGATTCTAGAATAGATCAGAATTCTAAGTAGCTCCAGGTTGATGAAGCTATATGAGGAAGTCCCTAACAGCTGCTGGTGCCCCAATCCTAAAGTGGCCGGCTGCCAAAGCTACTTTGCAATATCTGAAAATTAGGCACCGTTTCAATTAAAGGAAAAAGAAAGCACAATGAACACAAATAGAGGCTAAAAACTTCAAATTAAGTCGAGGAGAAAAATGACACTCAAGACTTTATCAAGATTTTAATTTCTGAAAACATAAATGTTTAATTAATTTTAAACCACCCTCCCCACAAGTAACATTTCTTGTACCACATTAAACTGTCAATATGTTATAACTAATCTCTAGTTAAGTCCAAACATCAAAAACAATAACATCCAATCAAAAAGTAATGGCCTTAAAAAAAAGGCTAATCGCCAGTAAAGTAAAATACAAAAAAGTTTTCAGAGTTCACAAATGTTACAACAGAAAGATAAGGATTCAAGTAGAGTGCTATTTTAAAATTATTCCAACAAGAAGCATGGGTGCACGTTGTACTTTATAAATGTTTACTTTGAACCTTTACTTTGTAAAATTACTAACATTTTACTACTAGACAATAAATTATGGGGTTGCTGATTAAATGGCACTTAAATTAGGGAAAATAAAAGCAATAATCCCATGAACTTTGTCTTTGTCAAAAAAAGTCCTTTACAAAGTAAGCTAAAACACTTAATTTAAGTGCGGTCATCCACTCATCCGCCATTGGTTTTTGCAATTTTTTAAAAAACCGTAGTTTTCCTCAAGGAATCACTGTTTGTAAGTCTGAACTTTTGTTTTTCTTTTAACATTCTTAGAATGTCTACTCCTGAACATTTTGATCTTTAAGGCACTACACAATGAAGTTCCCTTTAAATCAAATTAACAGAAGTACTTTAGGGATGGCTAAGTAAGATCTCTTCCAAGTTCTCTTTTCTAGTTTAGTTTATAAAGTAGAGGTAATCTATTTAAGGGCCTAAAGGAAATGACATCCAAGTAAATTTTCCTAAAATTCCAATGTTTGTAATAGCATTTCTTTTAAAAAAAGAACTTATCAAAAATTCAGGTGTTTATTTAAAAAGAGGAAAAGTACATGAGATCTAAAGGGGAAGATCCAAAGAAAATTTTAACCTATAAATTTTCTAAATCCTTTTTCAAGTGAAAAGTATTAGTAAGACTGGCATTAACATTGTGATCACACAATTACAGCAGAGCTTACACACGCTTAATATATATAATTTACATTTAAAATAAGTTAAATAATTTTAAAAATATATTCTAATTTAATTGGCCCTTAAATATTTTCCCTCTGGGAAACATTTAGCTGAACTTGGCTTTTTCTATCTATGGTTAGTTCTGACTTGACTATTCCCCTGTCCTTTTCCCCCTCCATCCCCCCCCCAAAACACACTTTAATGAGTTACTTTAAAAACTGGGGTTGTTTTTATATTTAAAGTTTATTTTACTTAAATATTTAAAGTTTTGTTTTTCTGAAGTGGAATCCAATCATCTTTGCATGTCTATCATTGTTCAGAGTTAATGGTAGTAGAGGGAAAGGACTTAGATATAACACTATGCATAAAGATCATAAATTGGAAAGAATATTATGAACAGAAAGAAATCAAAGTTTAAGGAGTAAAAAGCTCAAATAATTTTGAGTACAAATACCATCTATAATAAGAGGTCAGAAAACATGGAAAATTGAGAGCTGTAATTCTAAACTATTTTTTGAAATTCAAAAACTTAAGAATTTCAGGGCATGAAAATAAATATAAAATGGGAAAAGTGCAATAATGACCCCTAATAAGAAACTTCTTTTAAATAAATAATCCCAAATAAAATGAAGTTTCACAAAATCTCATCTTAAACAAATATATTACACTACACAATCAAATAAAAAGTTCACCATCATTTCTTTTCAGAGCATTAGACTGCCAAAGCTTTACAAAATTAGTTCTCTACAGCATTAGTTCTCCATAGCATCTAAATCTAGTAGCATTATCTGTAGCCACTAGAATCATCTGTTTTCATCTGCAGCAAATGACTTAAAGCTAAGCCAAAAGTTTTCACTTATATACATATATTTCTATCACAAAAAGCTGTTATGATCCTGTTATGCTCTCTTCTTTTACTGTGTGTTTCACAAAGCTTCTGTATAGCTCAACATACTAAAAACAATCTTGATTTTTAAAAGAAATCTTTTTGGTACTGCTGCATCTTTTTGTTACTACTGATGGGTATAAATGTAAGATTAATTTACACTTAAAATGGCAACTACATTGTATCATATAAACAAATTCAAATTTGGGAAAATTTTCTTGAGTTAACCAAACACAAGGCTGCAGCAATGATAAAATAGTGGAATACAAGGAAAAAATGAACACTAAATTGACTTTTGATCAGTGGCCATTCATTATTTTGCTTTCTGGCATACGGAAGAAATTATCTTCTTTGAGTTTCAAATGTTCTGGTAAATCCAGTTGTCTCTTAGCTTCTTCAATATCATCTTGAATTGCTGAAATAAGGGCATCTGGGAGGGCAGGAGATAAAAGTGAAGACATATAAGCCATACACTTGAAATAATCTGTACAAATTTACCAGAGAATGAAAAATTTATGAGGAAATGATCATGATTTTATCATTAAATTTATAATTCATGATGTCAATAAAATTCAATTTTTTACTTTAAAAAATTCTAGGGGAGGCTAGGTGGCACAGTGAATAGAGCACCGGCCCTGGAGTCAGGAGGACATGAGTTCAAATCTGGCCTCAGACACTTAACACAAAAACTAGCCATGTGACCTTGGGCAAGTCACCTAACTCCAACTGCCCTCCAAAAAGCAAACAAACAAACAAAAAAAACCAAATTCTAGAGTATAAATTTGATGATACTACTAAAATCACCCAATAGAAGCCCTAATCACACCATGCCTGGATTAATGAATTTATCTTTCATATAGTGAAATAAAAAAGTTAAGAAAAGATTTTGAATCAAAAGACCTGGGGGTTTTAGTTCCAACTTTGTTGCATACTATTGACATGGACTTGGCTCAGTTGCCTCATCTATAAAATGGGGACAACCCATAGTACTCACCTCTTAAAATTCCTTGTGAGGATCAAACATACAATGTATGTAAAACACTTTGAAACCATAAAACATGTTAGCTCTCTGTATTACTGTAATTGTCTAACTGTTCTAAGTCTCTATTCATATTGCGTAGAAAAAGACTACTGGCATCACTTTATACTCCACCAATGGGCTCTCCCCCAAAAGGTATATAGCTAAATCAAATGGCCATTTTCCTTCCTCAGCATCAACTGTGGATCAGGTACAAGGGACAAGGACCCACAGGAGTAGGTTTTTTGTTGAGGATGTAAAAATACTCATGCCATATGGCTATTCTCTTAAAGTAAGATATTGTTAAACTACTAGGTAATAAATTATCTCTAAATTGTCATATTATGAAAAGAAATCTAAGATATCATTACTTCATTCTCCTGTTATGAGTAAGAAACAGAATGAAAATAATATAAATCTTATGCTTAAAAGAACTTACCAAGTGAACTAAAGTTTTTTTCTGGTCTGATGTAGCCAGTAATGACTATACTAAGGATTTCCCCATAGAAGTCTTCTTTGAAGGTATGTATAATGTGAGTTTCCTATGAATTAAAAAATATATATATTAAAGACAATGAATCCTAAAAAAGGGCAATAGAACCTGTATTTTGTGAGCAGAAATTTTTAAAATTAAGTTGATCAAAAATCAAAAATAGATTTTCTTCCTCCCACTCCATACCAATAAAAACAAACCAACAAAAAACCTAAACAAAAAAAGAAAACTCTAGAAACAAATATTTATAGTAAAAAAATCTTGCTTTGCACACGTCCAAAAATTATCTCCCTCTGTACTGTTAGCAGATTGGTCCTATGGAATGATAGTTGGCATTTTCATTGATTAGTTGTTAAAGCCTCTTAAAGTTACTTTAGTTTGGTTTTGGTTTTAATTCTGATGGTACAAAGTATTATGGCACAAAAGTATTCCACTTCATTCATTTACCAAAATTTTTTCAACTATTCCCATGGGATTTACAGGTACCCTCTTAATTTTGAGGCACAGGTCCAAATTGCTTTCCAGAATGTCTGTACCAATTCACAGTTCTACCAAGAGTAAATTAATGTGTTTTCCTGAAGCTCCTCAGGTAGGGATCATTTCCCTTTTTTGTCAACCTGGCCATTCTGAAGAGTACAAGGTGGAATTCCAGTTATGATCATTTGAACCTTTCTAATTAATGGTGATTTGGGGTATTTTTTGATGCAGCTATTGGTATAGTATCTCTTTAGTTGTATGAACCCTATAACAAATATCTTCTGGGAAAAAAAATGAATACTTAAACCGCCCCCCCATATTATCCTTAGCAAAATACTTAGTCCCTTAATATCAGAAACATGAAACCTTAGGAAAATGTTAGGTAAGGAAATTGGTTTTTCTCCTTTTTTTGTATACAAACAAGATCTTCAGAATTATACACTGTAGTAAAATGACAATAAAATGCTTACCATAGATTTTTTAGTGTTCTTATAGTATGGGTTCCATCCTATGCTTAAAACCATCTTATGGACGTCTCCGTTTCCAACCGAGGCCCAACCATAGTAAATGCCAGTGGATAAATCACTGGGGAGATTATCGACTGCTTGCTCAGGAAAATTAGCTGAATAACAAAATCGTGGTCTGAATATTAGTTTGAGAAGAGGCCTATCAGTCAATCAGTCTGACAAAATGCAAAGAGAAAGAGCCCTGACCAGCAAGATGTGATAGTTTATACATTATCACCAAAGGCCCAATCACTTTAAAGTTCCTGGCTCGAAAGTCCTAGAGAGAAGGCTCTCAAAAGAGGGGATGCATGTAAAACCATTTAGCTCAGTGCCTGGCATTCAGCAGGTACTGTGTCAGTGCTCATTCCCTCCTCTCTTTTTCCCTTGGATTGTTAATTACCACAGAGAGATGTATCTGTACAGAATCAAGAGGGCCATACTACTACCTGCTTCTGACACACAATCTTTCTCTGAAGCCCTAAGTCCTTCCATACATAAAGCAGCACTGCTCAGGATTTTCCTATTTCTCTTTTCTCCTGGCAAAGATGTGCTGCATCTTCCCTAGCCATGAACTGACTTTTCAGAAACACAGTTTTTGAAATTATCAGAGTTGTCATTTCTACTAGATCTTAAACTAGATTTTGGGGAATTTCTAGGAAGGAAGGAGTTACCTCCCAAGTCTATATCACTGCTAGCCTGCTACCACTCCCAAACCTCAGGGCTCCTCCTACCTTGATGTTGCCTGTGGCCAAACCTGAGATGGGGGGTTTTCAACTCCAATCCCCCCAGTTCTATGAACAGCCAGATCTCTTCTTCCAACTTCCATCTAGCTCCCTCCAAACTCTGTGTTCCAACTCATGCCAATTTTTTGTGGCCAACCTGGTGATAAACCACTGGTCCAACCTTAAGAGAACCCAGGCAGGGTCACTTTTACAAGATGAATTTATGTTACTAGATAGCCAGGCCTGTTTTATTTTTATCTTTGTATACCCAGTACCTTAAATGCCCTTAAAAAACATTTAAGAAAGGACTTTAGTGGACTGAACGCTTTACTTAATGATTAATGATGGGACAAAGTCAGAAGGAAAGATTTAGAAGCATTTTGGGTTAAGTCGTGGCTGACTGTACCATGTGTAATAATTTCTTCCAACTAATAAATTAATGTGTAATTGTAAAAGTTTAAATTTTCTTGAAAATTTTAAAATCTTTAAAAATTTCTTAATTTTTTTTTTCAAAGCAATTGGAGTTAAGTAACTTGCCTAAAGTTACAAAGCCAAGTTATTTTGTGTGGGTGTTAAGTATCTGAGACCTGATTCCAGTCCTTGGACTCTGGGGCCTGAGCTCTTGCTCACTGGCCACCTAGCCGCCCCAGAAAATTTAGATTTTTAAAAAATTTAAGGTTCTAAATGATGCAGAAAGATTTGAGTTTCAGTTTGTTTTGACTATTCTCTTTACCTTCTCATTTGTATCACCAAGCTAAAAACTACTAAAAATTCTGTTAAAGCTTGCTAGTTTGAGGAAATTACTTTGACTAGTGTGTTCTTTCCTTTTTTCATAAATAATAATGAACAAGGTACGTTCCTGTATTAACTGGACCTCTAGTTACTAATGTTTATATTCATAATAAATGTGTTGTTTTATTTGATATGAAGCCTCACACAGCAATTTTGGTCCCAAGAAATAAATTCTACATTATAGATGCAGGTATTCTACTTGAAGAGTTTTATTTACTAAGCCTACAGAATTTCACAGCTATGGTATTATGCAATTTAGTGATTTAAAGTTAGATGACTTTAAAATTACTCTATCAAGCAGGTCAAAGGTGATTTCCGGTAAACTTGAATGAAAGCTTTCTGACTTACTCATTCTTAGACTTAGTATAACTAAATGAACTTTTACAGACCAGAATTTCTTGCAGTTCTGGGTTTAAAGTTGTAAGGTAAACCGGTAGAGTTGGTCTTTACCAGGTGGAATCTTGCCAATTACTCCTCTTAAGAAAACAACTGGGGGGAGCAGGAAGGGGAAAGCTGAGGTACCATGGCTATATTATTTAATAGTCCAGGCTAGGGAGCAGGGAAGTTGTGGGCCTCCCCACTCTTCCCCCATTCCCTATGAAAAACTATCTGATTAACACTATGTCTTTACCCTTTCTCTAAGGGCTCGATTTCCTCGAGAAACAGAAAAATCTTAAGGATCTAGCACTGGTTTGATGTCTGCAGGACTTGGGTTCACAAACACCTAACTTCTCAGCTTCCTCATCAGTAAAATGGGAATAAATTATCCCCTTCCTCACTGCTAGGACTCTATGGAGACAATGTATGTCAAGTGCTCGGGAAGATCTTCAAATGCTCTATGAACGTCAGTTCAACGCTGCTGTCTACCCAAAGTTGGCCATAATATCACATTTAAATATTTAAAACGCCAAGTTATAATTTCTAAATGGTCTCAACGACATCCTATCGAGTCAATCGTCCTTAACATACCGGGAGAAAACCCAGACCTAAAACAAGCCAAGGTTGTGCGATTTTAACTTGACCTCAGGGCAAGCACTGCCCGGGAAGCCGGTCTTCATCCCGCCGGGGTGCTGGCCGTGGGGGAATTAGGGAAACCAAAGGTTATCCCACTAGCAGAGGAAGTGTTTGCTTAGAGACCCAGCCCAACAGTCCATTAGATCCAGCGCCCGGTAAGCCTGGCAGAGGGCTGGGCCGGGCTCTGCACGCCCGGGGGTGGTGGGGTTGGCTCGGTCCATCCAAGCGCCGCCGCGGGGGAAGCCCGCGCTTCCGGGACTGCTCAGTCACCGGGTCAGGCCGGGGCGAGGATGAGGATGGGGCCCAGAGATCCTAAAACCCCGACGGCTCGGAAAGGACCAAGATCCGTTTACCCAAAGTGTGATGGGGTCACCGCGCAGAGAGCGCAGACCCGATCATTCCTAAGGCAGTCTTTGATCGCATAAATCGGGGGTCGGGCCCGGGTTCTCCGCACTAGGGCAGGGGGCGCGGCTGGCCCTCCCGGCGTGGGTGTGGGGGATTCCTAATTCTCTCCTCCCCCTCCCTGCCCGGTCCCAGTACAAGCGCTTACCTGTGGGGATGCCAAGCTGCTTGGAGCCCCGTCCGAAGCCCCTCACCACTTTACCCCGGCAGAAATAAGGCAGGTGCTTCATCACGGCGCTGGCTCCGGGCTCGGCGGACGGCCCGGGGGAAGAGAGCGGAGGAGTCGCCGTGGAACTCAGGGCCACGACTCCCCCTGGCCAGCCGCGAGTGGGAGGAGGGGGGAGATGCCGAAGGGCGATCAGGCGTGCGTAGAGGGCGCGAGACTGGCGGCCAATGGGCCTCGGCCGAACGCTGCAGGCGAAGGTCGCTCGAGAGAACCTCCGCGCGCCACTGACCCAACAGAAGGCGCAATAGCTCATCGAAGCCGGCTGGAGCGGAAATCTAACAGGGAGGAGGGAGGAGCAAAAACGGAGGGCGGGGAGAGGAGGGAGGAAGAGAGGAAAGGCGCGCTTCTATTGGACAGGAGGCACGTCTGCCAGGTTCTCCGACCCCGTCTCCGCCCATTCTTTTTTCTTTACGTAATCCTCTCCTTCCCCGGCCCCCCTCCCCAGCCGGGGCTCTGCGCATGCGTAAGGGTACGTTCCCCGCGTTCCCTCGCGGGTCCGTCGGTTATGAAGCAGAAAGGAGGTGGAATCGCTTCTAGAACCGTTGTTCTCTGCTTGCTTTGTATTCGCCGTTACTCGTGAGGGCGAGATATTAAAATTCAGACTTTGGAAACTGGTCAGAACGGTCAGTTCACCCAGCATGGCCTTCAGACGCGGCTGCCCTCCCTCTGACGTTGGCCTGACCTCTCCCCTAGCCCCCTCCTCTCTGGCCCGAGCCGATCCCCCTCCTGCAGGCACCGGGCAGCCCGCCCCCCTCCCCGTCCGGCCGAAGGGCCATCGTCCGTGCGGCTTAGATCACCGCAGGCACACCAGGGTCTGCCAAGGCGGGGTCACGCGGGGCAGAAAAGGGGCTTTGAAGTGGGGCTGGTCCGCTATCTGGAAGACCTGTGAGGTCTGCGTTAGAGCAGCCCCCGCCAGCGCTCAGGTAGAAAAGCCAACCTTGCTGAAGAACGTTGTGCTTGCTAGGTGCTAGAGAAGATTGAGAAGAAAAGCTGAGCCAACACGCAGGCCGGAGGGAGGAAGAAGAACCCAGCGGAGAGAGGCAGGATGCGCCGTGTTAGTGCACCCGATGGATCGACTCGAAAACGACTAAAGGGAGTAACTAGAGCAAAGGCAAAGAACCCTGAGATGCTGAGGGCGGAGAAAGCATGGAGACGAGACTGGAAAAGGAGGCTCCGGCCAGCTTGTGGGAGGGGACAGTCCTATGCAAAGGAGTCAAAATGATACGCTAGAGATGATTTTGTTAGTAGTTTGGCAGAAAAAGCTAAAAGTGGGAATAATTGAATTGTTAGGTTAATTACTGTGTAGTCCAGGTGGGTGATATGTGAACATGTATTAGGGGAGTGGCTGTGGTAGTAGAAAGGAAAGTATGGATTTGAGAGGTAATTGTAATAGAAATGAAAGCATAGAGAAATGTAGAGGTAAGGGACGGGTCAACGATAACCAAGGCTGAAATTATGGGAGACTAGGAAATGGTAGTCCCCCAGACAGAAATTCTGAAGTCAAGAGCCGAAGGGAGGAAAACATGAGCTCCATTTTTAACATTGAATTTCAGTTGCCAGTGAGGGATGTCCAGATAGAAGTGAGATCAAGGCTGGAGATAACAGATTTAGGGATCATTTTCGTAGACTTAGTCGTCGCTGGAGCTGTGTTTACCAAGGGAAAAAAATGCTTTAAGAACTTTGGAAAAGACCTAAAGGCAGATCTTTGAGGAGCACCCTGTTGCTAAAATTTTCAGGGTCCTTGGCTTCTTGCTGCTGTTGGTGCGTTTTTGAAGAGGACCATGACATCAGGGGAATGATGTATGTCATGACATGCAAGTGAATTGGATTTAAGTGAGGGAAGACTATGCAAAGTCACCAACTTCAGTTTCTCCTCCAGAGCCATCTAGGTCCAGTGACCAGATATATAGATCAGAACTGGAGATGGCTTAGGAGGCAGTGGGGAACCTTCGCCTTTTCAAGCTAAGATTTTTAACAGGTCTCAGTTTCTGGTCCTTGCTAGTCACTGCATGAATAAGCTAGCACAGGATACAAACAGGTAGACTGTAGTTTATCTACTCAAGAGTGTGGCACACACAGTTGGGAACTGCCACCTGGAGATCTTACTTACTGGTTTTCCCAGCCCATCACTGTTTAATCTGCAAAAATGTCTGACAAACCAGATATGGCTGAGATTCAGAAATTTGGTAAGTCTAAATTGGAGAAGACAGAAACACACAAGAAAAACTCACTGCCTTCAAAAGAAACATTGAACAGGAGAAGCAAGCAGGTGAATTGTAATGAAATCTGCCCTGCCAGTAGGCATTGTACATTCCACAAGCATTGCCTTCTTAATTTTACTTCTTTTAGCTGTTTAACTTTGTAAGATGCAAAGAAGTTGGATAAAGTTTAAAGTGCAGCCCCTTTCAACATCAAAAGAATAAAGAGCTACTGACATTGAAGTGAATGAAAGCAGATCGGGCTGCCTCTTTCCATCGGCCTGTCATGGCTACTTTGGGTCCTGGTGGCATTAAAAAAAATTTTAAAAGAGCTTGCATGTTGGTGAAAAGAGCCCAAGTGGGACTACAGTAAATCTAGTAGTAAACAGTAAAATGCAGAGCTTTACCAAGGTCCAGGCAAGCTGTAAAATGCAGTTAATCAGAGTGCCTTTTTTTTTTTGTTCAAATGGTTTTAATTATTAGAATGCACAATTTTTTAATATGCAAATAAAAAGTTTTAAAACCTGGAGAAAAAAAAAAGTGTGACACTCTAGATGATGGATATGTGTCCTACAATTCCACAGATGACATCTATATACTCTTTCCTCCTGAGCTATATGGCCCAGAGTTTGGGTAAAATCAGCTAAGGCCCATTTTTATTGTTCAGTCATGTCCCAACTCTTCATGACCTCATGAACTATAGCATGCCACGCCCTTCTATCCTCCAAGGGCAAGCTAACAAAGCAAGATTTGGTAAGTAAAGGGTGAATTTAGAAGATTCATTTTTCAGAGATGAAAAAGTGCTTAAACTGTTCGAAAATCCTTTAGCATAACTAGTCACACCAGACCAAAGAAAACTGTCTCAGTCAGTTAACACTTAGTAAGCTCCTACTTAGTACTTAATTAGGACAAAGAAGGTGCATTCCTGGAAAATCTCTTTTTTTATCAGTTAATTAACATTTAGTAAGCTCCTACTTAGTGCTTTATGAGGATGAAGAGAAGTTTGTGAGTTCCAGGAAATTGAAGGTGCCAAGATTTACTTTTTAAATTATAAAGTGTTTAGAGTACAAAAGAATTTCTCAGTCAAAGGGGTCTGTCCTAGACTATGGTCCACAAATCTGCTCAATCCACTCAAATTCAGAGATAGACATCTCTGAATCAACATCTTGGGTCTACAAGTGCCAGTTGTAAACAGTACCTGGAATGAGCTTTCCACCTTGTTTATGAAAATGCTACAGAAGCATTTGTTCCAGTAGATTGAATTTCCAGGTTTCAAGCCTCTTGTGGAGGTTTCCTAGGCAATGTTGTTTAAAACTTGCTAGTAATAAGACTTAGAAAATCTAATCACGATGGCCTACCAGTGAATAGTTTGTGTAGTAAAAACCAGTAGAAATCTTTAGAACATCAGGGCTATAGGAAGAACATCAAATTAAGCTACCTATAATATATCTGGAAATTTTGAAGTTTCAGTTTTCACATAAGATTTGTTCCTCGATATTACCTTTTGACCTCTTGTTAATCCTTCATGGTTTTTGTTTTGGTTTGGGGGAGGGGGGGTTTGGTTTTTTTTTTTTTTTGCTTTTTGGAGGGCAATTTGGGTTAAGTGACTTGCCCAAGGTCACAAGGCTAGTAAGTGTTAAGTGTCTGAGGTCGAATTTGAACTCAGGTCCTCTGGACTCCAGGACCAGTGCTCTATTCAGTGCACCACCTAGCCTCCCCCATCCTTTGTTCTTTGTTCTTGAAGAGGACCAGCATTTCAGGAAGATGATGCCATCCATGATTTGCAAGTGAATTGGATTTAAGTGAGGAGGGCTTTTCACCTCACTGTTTCTTCCAGAGTTGTCTGGGTCCAGTGACCAGATATAGATCAGAATGACTAGAGATGACCCAGAATGCAGTGGGAGACCTTGACCTTTTTTTCACTTTGGGATCCATACATTGTAAGGGCATTAATACTATCTCTCAGCTAGAGGAAGTGTCTGAAAAAGTCATAATTCAAAAGTTTCTTTACAGTTGATTAAAGTACTTCTGTCTATGAGAGCCTCAATCCAACCTGAGACCCTCTAAACAACTTAAACTATATCCAAAGCCCATGAATTTAGGATCTGTATCGCCAAATATCTGCCGGTATTCAAATGAACCCCCCAAAAGTACTTTCCTCTACCTTTTTCAGTCATGTTCTTTATTGTCTTCAGGACCAAATTTAAAATATCTTTTTAGCATCCTCATTTTTACTTAGCCTTTTGTTTTTGTTTTCACTGGTACAATTTTTTAGACTACTAAAAGAATTATAGTTATTAGGAATCCATTAAGTATATTCATTTATCTAATGAAAAACATGTTAGCCAATCACATATATAAACAGACAAATATTATTTTTCTCAAAATTAAAGTTTACTAAATCATTAAAAGTAAAGCTTTTACATGTTTGTTACATCATATTCCTCCTTTTGACGATATATTTTATCCTCATGCCATTCAGAAAAGATATGATGCTATGTGAATATAATCTTATACATGAATACATAACTAATTTAAACAGTAAACAAGGAGATGCTAGGTCTAAACCAGTTTTCTTTAGTTACTAGGTTAGGAAGTTGAGATAAGGAATAGAAATTCAGAACAATAAATATCAAAGCAATAGGGTCTTATATACTTGCATCTCATCACAGAAACTTGATGTTTGTAGCAATAAGGTTCACTTATAAAATGGGGAGAAAATTTGGAACTCAAAATCTCATGAAAGTAAATGTTGAAAACTAAAAGTAAATATTAAAAAAAAAGATTCACTTATAAAACCTTCAAAATTCTGCCATGGTCAGAGAAATGTGCTATGAGAGGAAAATGAGAAATATGGTTATAAAAATATTAAGACCATACAGACTCACCTATAGTAGGTAAATCAAGAGAAAACTCCATTTGCTCTGTTTGATTTTAGGTATAAAACATTGATACTTTGTCTGAAATAGCCAATTATGCAACAGAGTTTGTGGGGAGCCTGAGAGGCCTGATTCAGGACTCAGACTATGTGCCCTATAGAAGGCCCTTTGCTATGCAGCTTTTTGTTAAGCTTGCTCCTTGTGTCTTTTGATATACGTTACACTCAAAAGGATGTTGTTTGAGTTCAAAGACCAATAGGCTCTACCCCAAGACTTTAGTTGTTCAAAGCCAAAATATTTGATTCTTAGGTGGTAGGCTCCTGTGCAAATGTCCTCGATGATCAAGGCTTTGGCTTTGGCCTTGAAGCCAGTTCTTGAGAGCATCCTTTGTAATGTGACTGAATATGAAAGGAGTTAACTGACTTTTCCTAAGACTTTTTGCTGTCTAGATAACAAAGCCTTATCAAATTATCTATTCTGTGCTACATCCAGGATATAACAGACTAAGGTAATGATAAGAATACTTGAGTCCTATTCCTTTGTCTCATTTGCTCTATAAAAACCTTGTACCAAGAATTAATAAATGGAGTTCATGGTTCTTCCTTGAACTACCCACATGGTCTACTCATTTCTTTTTCAATTCTCTGATCATGCTTAGTGCTGGACACTGAGCAGCCCACAACAAGAGTTGCACATTATTCACAAGTTGTCATAGCCAGTCTGAGAATAAACCAAGTAGGAAACTTTCCTGTTCAGAAAGAAAATAACACAGTAGGGAAACTGAGTTAAAACTTTTGTCATTTTATTATTTTTTTAATATCATCTTGATATAAAAATCAAGCAACTAAGTAGTAAAGTGGATAGAGTACCTGGCCTGGCGTCAGGAAACACATCTTCATAAGTTCAAATCTGGCCTCAAGACACTAGCTGCATAACCCAGGACAGGTCACTTTTCCCTATTAGCTTCAATTTTCTCATCTGTAATATGAGTTAAAAAAGGAAATGGAAAATTCCTCCTGTAACTTTGCCAAGAAAACCCCAAATGGAGTCACAAAGAATCAGATGTGACTTAAAACTATTGAACAATAACAATGATCAAGAAAAGACTCACATCTAATGTATGTTTATACAAGAAATTAATGTGTAATAACAAAGCAAAATAAAAATGGCTACTATTGTATATCAACCCTTAAAGTGGAAAATCTTATAATGTAAGTTCTATTAATACCAAGTTTGGACAAAGATGTAACTTCAATACATATTATACCAGGTACAATTTCATAATTTTCATAATCAGAACTCAGACAATTCATGTAAATCACCTCTATGTTATAAGCAGACTTAAAATGATTTCCTCTTGGCTCTGAGTATATTGGGAAATTGGCTTAGTACTTCTACAATTATCTCTAATCTCATAGTAGAATTCACAAAAGACTGTTTACTTACCCTTTCTAAATAGGTGTCCCTTCCCCATCCCTGCCCTCTTCTGCCAAGTCTGGAATGAACTCAGATAATAAGACTTCCCAAGGTAACAAGTTTACTTTGGCAAACCAAAACATACCCACTTAAATACAAAAGAGAACCTTTAACCAACAGAACACTTTGCAAAAGTCTCCAAAGAATAACAGTTCAAAGTTATAAAATAGCATCATTTTTTAGACAGTAGTTTCCCAAAATTATCATCCAAGGAATTACTATAATATACAAAATAATATTGTAGATCAAAACATAGACTGAAAACAAAATTTATTGCTAGTCAGATAACAACAGTCCAGTTGAATGCATCTCCTAATTTACATGGATAAAACATTTACCAGTTTTGAATTCTACACTACTTTCATTCAGAGGCAGTATAGAGAAATTAAAGTTCACAAACTTTTAGGAATGGAAATCGTATCTTCCTATTATCAAAATGAGCTAAAATTCCCTTAAACTTTTCTGCGTTTCTACTAAAGCCTAGGCTGCTTTTATTTTGATCTATTCAAGATATGTTGGTAAGTGATAAAAATGAGAACTTCCTATTATCTCAGTTTGGGTGAAAATCACTAATTCTATAGTTTTTCCTTGATCAAAATAGAAAATTTCAAGATGTACAGGCATTTTCTCATCTTAATTTATTACAAATGCATAGCCTATTCTATTTCCTATCAGCTTTTGTTGTTTTTGTTTATTTAAAGGCACGTAACAACAAATATATGTTGAGCTGCTATTGGTAAAGTATTGTGCCAGTAATTTGAATAATATAAAGGAATGGTAAAACAGACTCAGGCCACAGATTTACATCCTAATATGATATATACTTCATTGCACAGATAAGGAATATAAGGCATCATATAGTTGCATGGTAAAATGAAGGAAAAAGCATGAACTATTTACTATGTGCAAAGTACATGAGCAATACCAATTATATGCTGTCATTTTATTTATTTATTTTTGCTTTTTTTTTTGCTGGGGGGAAGGCAGGGCAATTGGGGTTAAGTGACTTGCCCAAGGTCACATGGCTAATGTGTTATGTGTCTGAGGTCAGATTTGAACTCGGATCTTCCTGACTCCAGGGCCAGTGCTCTACTCACTGAGCCACCTAGCCACCCCTATATACTGTCATTTATAAGAATTCAATAAAGAAAGATCAACTTGAGCTGAGGAGGAAGGATCGTCCCCATAAAGGAAGTAGGACCTGAACCAGACATCAAAGGATACCTTTGCTTTAGATAAAGAACACCCCTTCCATTTTCAGGGGAGAATATTCATGGCAGAGAATAAATCAAAGGTCATAGAGGTAGAGATGAGTACAACATGTTCTTTTAAAAAATGAGATATATATTGATAGGATGGTTTAGAGAGTAGTGAGAAATTAAACTGCCAGATTACATAGGCCTGAAAAGCCAGTTTGTGTATTTGTGTCTTATCCTGAAGGCAATAAGGAGCCTCTAAAAGTCTGAGGGCAAAGAGTGGCAATTGTTTTTTTTGAATACTGCAACAATATTCACCTGATGACAGCGTACAAAATAGATTACGGTATATAGAGTGGAGGCTATTGCAATAATACAGATGTGAGATGAAGAGTACAATTGGACACTGACTTTATGGGCATGAAGACATTTAGAAAGAAAACAACAAAATTTGGTGGCAAGGTCAGTAAAGGGGATGAAGGACAGATAGAGAAGAGCTCAAAGTTAATCCAAGGTTTCAAGACCAGGTGAACAGGAAAAACTTTCAGACATTCAGGAAGGCAAAAAAGCTAGGATCACAACCATGACCCAGCAAAACTTCAGAGGGAAAAATGGACATTCAATGAAACAGAAGATTTTTAAGAATTTCCAAAGAAAAGGCAAGAACATAGGGGTAATGTTTGAGAATGCATTTTTCTTGACCGGTCTGTAGCACCAATGCAATATTCACAGTGCCAATGGTCACTATAAATATGCCTGCATAGTGCCCAATCACAAAATGTAACAGACTCGCCATAGATAAGACAGAAGCAAAACATTTATTCAGATACCAGAAAACCAAATCCCCAAACCAGCAAGCTGATTCCATCATAGCAAATGATAATCATTAAATATCATATTTTTGGCCAAAGTCTAAATTAATCATACAGACTGCTTTGCTTTAAAAATACCTTTTCTTGTGTCAGCAACTCCAGAGACCAGATAAGGCTGGAAGTAGAATTTCCCCTTATCCTGGGACATACTCCACATGGGAGGAAAAACAGACATCCTGAGACCATTAATTCCTAACAGACCCTGCTCCATCCATTGTCTTGTCAATTTGCATTTACAACCAAGAAACTTCCTTTCTCCCAATATGGATTGTAACATATGGAGATCATAAGTTTGTGTGACACAGCCACCCTGAATTGGTATGGTTCTAAAATGTATTTAAGCTTTCTCATTCCTTTGTTCAGAAGTCAATACTTAGCTCTTGACTCCTAGTCTGCTAGTCTTAAGGGAAGAAATGCTGTAACTGTATATCACCTAGCCTGTTGTCTTCTTTGACCAAACTGTGGTGCATTAACTTAAAGTTAACAACAAAACGGAGAGACACACATGGCTTCATTAATATTATTTTGTTTCATTGCATGGTTTACAAATTTTGATAACCTGTGTTCTGCTTTTAGTTTTTGTATATCTACTTTTTAAATGTTACCTTATGTCACTATTATATTTTTAGACAAACTGCATTTTCATACCAAGTTTGACGTACATCAGATCCAACCTTAATGAGGTACCTTCTATTTTTATTTTTTCTTTCCTCTCTGAAAGGTACCTCTAAGTGTACCCCAATATGGAAATACTTATAAGTATTCCTGGTAGTATGTATACCTGCTCAAAAAAATTCTGATGATTACTGTTACAATTAATCAGTAATGAAAATGTAAGAAGAAGCTGCTAAGAGCATATTGCACATTTAATTAAATCATGATGGCTAATGAGATTAATTCTCACCACTGTTCCATGCACCAGTGTCAAATGATTTAAAGGTCATCAAGACATTTCATTCAATCCAGTAATGCTGCATGCCTATTTGTGGGGATTAAAATTGTCCAAACTACAAGAAAAAACACTGGAACAGAGCTCTCACCCCATGGCACTTTATTAAAGGGTCTCCATGATCCCCTCTAATGAAATGGATCTGATCTTCCTCATGACCTGAGATGCCCCCTTCTTCCAGGGTGTAGCATCAAGCACCCCAAGCGTCCTCAGGGTTTGCAGCTACCACAGGTTCTTGGATCTGCTTTGTTAAAGTAAGCAACTCAAAATGGGTTAACAAGCTTACTTTAATCAGTCAAACATATATCATTTACCTCGTTCAGGGGAAAGAGGTCAGCACCCCAAACTTCAAAGTATACAGACAGAATTATCAAGACAGAGAAACAGATCAAGTAGACAGATTTCCAAACTGTCCAACCATTACATCCATACCCAATCAACATCTGGGTTTCCACATCTGGGTTTTTCAAAGAGGGGGGAAGGGGGGTGGGGCTCCAGACAACAGCTTCCCAGAATCCATATCAAATCACAGAACACTTCTCAAAGTGAGCCCCAAAACAAAGCTACACATCAGGGCTTATATATCTTTCTCCTGGCTCAGAGAATGTAACAACCTTATTGACCCACTGGCCAATCAAAAAGTATCTACTGAAAAACAAGCCTCCCACCCCGGGCTCCAGGTGCACTTTAGCCTGAGGCAGGGAAGATCTTTAAAATTTACATTCCCATTACACAGGGCCTTATTTTTATAAAGTTTGGTACCAGATTTGATACCTGAACATTCTAAAGTGCAAAATCCCACTGGTTGACCGATCTTGCTTTGTGGGTCAAAAAATGAAACATCAGCTAGAAGTGGTATGTCAGCAGGGAGGTCTTGGGTTGGCTGAAGTATGGGGAATCCCCATTGACTAAGTGGTTGTAAGATGGTCACTTGTTCATATTGGGCAAGAGAGACTGGTCTGGAGGTACAAAAATAAGTTAGGGGACTTTCCATGTAATTGAGTCACCTCTGCTATGCTGGGCTTGGGCACCATGATGAGGAAAAATCAGGGTGGAGGGCCTCTAGTTAGCTTCCTACAAGTGAACTTGTAATCTGAAGTTCACAACTCTGGGGTCTAATATATACAAGTTATAATCACCACTCCTTTGGAATCACATCAAATGGATGAATAGGATTGGAATAGAGTAGGGGTAAGAATGAATTATTTCTCACAATTGTTGCTGACAGTGTGGATGGTAGGTAAGTTCTTTATTGAATGCCCAGCAGTAATGACAGAGTTAGTTACTATTCATTGTCTTATAGATGTTTAACAATGAGGCCAAATCATTCAAATATTTTAAGGAAGAAGCTGCTCTGAGAACCTAGGAGGGGAGATTTCCAGATCAGATGATTGCAGTAGACAATCTCAGAAACCAGACAGCTGCATGAGACATCTGAGCCCTAAGATATGATGCACTGATAAAACAGACAGCAGGAACGGGCTACCTTTCCCTTTCATTTCTTCTTCATGTGCCCTTATTCTTTTTAAGGCCTGCTTGCCCAGTGGACTGTCCCCAGTGTCTCCTGCATTGGTCACTTCAGTGCCTCCCTTGGTCAGCAACAGAATTCATCTTGACCAAGATGGGGGAATGTGGAATGCAGCTGACCTTGCCTGAGAGCAATCAAAACTAGAACTTCCCCCAGCCATCTCTATAAATTTTCAATTGTTATGCAGAACAATTTACCCAACAGCTTCTCTAGGCTGTTCCTCCCAGGGGACTCCTTTCCTATTGAAATGTATTTGACTATGCCCATCTCTACTTGTCTTCGGCACTCCTACATCCTGATGCTGCATGGTGGCCCCAAATTGCAATTCCCTTGCTTGGGTTAAAAGACCCTAGTTTTTACTGTTTGGGGAGTCTTCTTTTTTTGAGGCTGACAGCTACATCTCCCTCTTAGAGGATGGGGTCTCTCTCTTGCCATCTGTTCAAGCCCCTAACCCCTGCTAACTCTGCTACCCTCCACACACTCCATTAGATATCAGTGACTAACTTCTTAGTGCCATTTAACCACAACAGCAATTAGCTTTTAGAAAAAGATACTTATTTTGTAGATGTGCCCAAGAACAAAAGTACAAAGGTTCCCCCCAATACTTTGGCACTATCTCCCCTAAATAAACCCAATGTCCAAAATGGGGAAAGAACAGACGCGAACTGAAGAATGATGGTCCTAGAGAGAAGAGTAGGTACAAATTTAAAATACCAAGATTGTGAAGCACATGTATTGGGAATTGTTAAGACAGATAACAAACACTACAGCACACAGGAGGGCTGTGTGCACAAGTTCCCTTTTGATCTGGTCAGACAGGAAAGATGCTAAGACAACTTTGAAGGGGTTCATAATCTTACTTTATTCTAATCCAGTCTTCTCAGTAGTGTTGATAATGGGAGCACAACTCTTATAGCATTCTCTAATCACCCTTCTCATGGGGGCCGCCAAGAAGGGGGCACAACTAGCCCTACTTCTTGATGGGGTCAGACAGGCACAGCTTGTACACCCCCCTAATTCCCCTTAAGCCTCAATGGGATCCAGTGGAGGCAAACAGATGTCCCCCAAGCCTTGATGGGGGTTGATCAAGGCACATGCAGTGTTCCAGCTTGTGCATTCAAACCTAAGGGTCCCCCACCCCTTGATCAGTGAGTGCCCACCTGCTTTATAGGGCAACAGACAAAGCATATTGCCAGCAATAGCCTCACAGGTTTGCATCACCTCATCCTTGTATCTTACTGTGCAGTCACAGTGGATGTTTACAATTTAAACACAATGCTTTTATTACCTATCGTCATATAATGCTGTGCAAGTGTGGTGGAGGTGTTTTGAGCCTATTAACCTAAAAGTTTGGTTAAAGGAGACAAACAGGCTAGGTGATATACAATTATATCATTACTCCCTTAAAGCTAGCAGATACATGTACAGGGAGCCAAAACCTAAGTTCTGACTGCCTGAACAAAAGAATGAGAAAGTTTAAATACATTTTAGAACCATCCCATTTCAGGCTGGCTGTGTCACTCAAATTTATGATTTCTATAAATGTTTAATCATTGTATGAGAAAGGAATTTTCTTAATTTAATAGGTGGTAAATACAATAAAATAAGAAATTGACAGTGCCAACTGAAGTTATGACTCAGGATATCTGTGTTTTCTTTACCATTAACATGCCATAACCTAGTATATGTCCAAAAAATATTAAGCTAAGAAAAAGTCCCATTACTCAAGTTAGTCCCTCGGGGTTAAGGGTCTCATCCTTAATGGCCATAGTTAAGCCCCATGTGGCTTTGTTGACATAGGAAGAGGTATTCTCGGAGTTTACTCAGAGAACAAAGAAGCTGTTAGGTCCAGGCTCTTCTTCTGTTTGATTAGTTCAGGCCTTGGCCCTTATTGAAGTTATTAAATTGATATTAAATTATTATCAAATCATAATCGTGAGAACTCATGTCTAATACCTGGGAACAGGAAATTGTTATGGCTATGGATCCTGGGAAACAATTCTAAGATATAATAACAAAAATCTACTTTACACACACTAAAATCCACCTTACTTATAGAAACATATGTGGCCAAGGCAATTAACTGCTCCAGTGGATAAATGCTAGACTTTAGAGTCAGTAAGCTAGGTAAAGGCAGCTAGGTGGCACGGTGGATAGTGTCAGGCCCAGAATCAGGAAGACCTGAGTTCAATTCCAGCCTCAAAATACTATTTGTGTGAATATGGGAAAGACACTTGACTGCAATCTGCCTCAGTTTCTTCATCTGTAAAATGGGGGTAATAGCAACTACTTACCAGGGTTGCTATGTGGATAAAATGAGATATTATTTGTAAAACACTTTGCAAACCTTAAAAAACTAAATAAATGCTAGCTATTGACAATGATTCTCACCAGAGGGTCCTGACAAAGTTAGCTAAGATTCACTCCACTGTATTGCTGTGCTGAATCCTCTCCAGTCTAGAGGAGACTAGGGAGGTTACAACATAGTTGTTTTAGCTTCTCAGAAGGGTCCACTGGAAGGTCACTTGTGAAGATCACTCCTTTCTTGGCACCAAGAATGCTGAACAAGCTTCAAGAATAAGGCGCTCAAACACTCCCAGAGTCCCAGAAGCTCACCTGACATTCAAAACTTGATGATCTAATCCCTTCACCCAGAGGGGAAAGAACAAAGAGGCCAAGGACAAAGGACTTTGCCTTAAAGAGGAGAGCCTCCCCTTTAAGCCTCCCTCCCTTAATAGCATTGTCTTTAACTGACCCCACTAGCAAAAGAGTTAAATTAATTAAACTAATTAAAAGTTTAAAAAGGCTTAAGCACTAGCAGAAAGAGAATGAAAGAATAAGGTAGAGTGGGTGAAGCTGATTCAGGACTTTTTGAATGCCTTGGAAGCAAATCAAAGAGCTTTTTATTCAACATGGAATTAGCCTGCCAGAATTAGTTCAAAATGTCTACTGTGCTCCATAGTTTCTCCAGGGCATTTCCTTATTCTCCTTGCTCATGGAAAAGCCTTTCTAGCCTTTCCATGGGGGCAGATGACAGAGGCACTCAGGAAAGCCCTTGAGACACTAATGCAGACACTTGGCCCTGGAAGAGTGGTCCAGGGTATAAGCACTACATATTGTTTGTTCCTGTGTGAATATCATTTCTCTCCAATTAGAATGTAACGTCCATGGGGGCCGCTAGGTGGCACAGTGAATAGAGCACCAGCCCTGGAGTCAGGAGGACCTGAGTTCAAATCCGGCCTCAGATACTTAACACTTACTTGCTGTGTGACCTTGGGCAAGTCATTTAACCCCAATTGCCCTACATTCCCCCACCAAAAAAAGGGGGCAGAATGATGAAATGAGATGAGACAGAAACATATTAAAGTGAAGATAAGGAGAGTTGAGGGAGCTATACTGGGATGTTTTCTTTCCAAAGCAGTTCTGCTTTATTTCATCTCTGGAGAACAAAATAACCCCTCCTAAAATAAACTCATCACTTCTAATCTCATCACCAAACTGCTAATTCAAGCCTGGATTAACACCACCTACCTCAACCTCCCCCTCCCTTTTAGCAGTAGGGTAGAATACCAAATTCCTCCCAATTCCTTTATTGTAGGGATCCTCTCCCTGGCATCCCCCCTCCACTTTCCTGCCTTCTTTTGTGTGGTATCTCTCTCCACCCCCCCACCCCCCCATTAGGTTGTAAACTCCTTGAGGTAGGGACTACCTTTTTACTATTTTTAAAATTAATTTTGTGCCCAGTGCCTGGCATGTAGTAGATATTTAATAAGTATTAATTGGATTACATTGGCTTTTGCAGCTCCACTATCCTTAACTCTCCCTGGTCTCAACTAATGGAACCAGATGCCCTAGGGTGCCCTGGTGGTCCCTCCCTTTCCATATTGTCTTCCCTCACAAGATAGTAAGCTCCTTGAGGGCAGGACAATCTTTTTCTTATTTATATTCCCTATTCCCAGCCTTAGTGACTAGGGGGTGATAAGTGTTACAAGGGCTCCAAAGGCAGAGTCCCTGCAGGGCAGTCTGGAATGAATTCATAGGACCCAAGCAATCTTTAAAGTCAGGATTGTAAAAGTTTATTGTTATGCTATACAGCCGGCTAGAGGTCTTAGGCAACCTGCAAACTTAAAGAAGTCATAGGTATAGTTTATAAAGAGTTACAGTAGTAAATCAGATGTCAATTATGCTAACTAGGTGAGTAAGGGTGGGATTAGGGAGGAGTTAAGGAGTGGTCAATGCTTAAAGGAACATGCACTTTTAATATCAACTGTGCAGGCATATTGCCCATAATTCACTGGAAAATAGCCCAAGGAGGGGCCACCTGGAGGTGTGGTTTTAGGCTTGAAACATCATTAAGTCAGCTAGTGGTCAGGGCTGACTGAGAAGTGCCTAGTCTGCCACCCATTAGTGTCATGTTTGACAAGATGGATGTTGGGAACCAAGGCTAATGGAGATTCAGTATGTGTATAATTGGCTGAGGAGTTAACTTACAGATAGTGCATTGAAGGATTCATAGGTGCAGCTGGCCATTATACTAGGGGGAGATAAACAGTTCATGAATTGTTGCTAGGCAGAGTGCTGGCAGAGGGAAGGGGCAGAGTTAATGCTCTGAGTCTGGAGGGTGGGTTGGAAATGTGATTTTATGAACTGGTTTTACAAATTGATTTTACAAACTGATGCTACAAACATAGACACCCCAAGCACCCCATCATTAGCACAATGCCTGAGGGCACATAGTAGACAATGTCTATCGAATTAAATTTTCAGGCAAACAAGGCAAGATATATTCTAAGAATAAGAAAAAAGTGGTGTGGCTTGGGGAATTTGAGAAATAGAAAATCTAAAAGAACCATTGTTGTGTGCAAGAAGACAGCCAACAAGAATGAGTGAGTTGTCAGGTACAAGGAAGTGTGGTGTAAAATAACACACTAATTCAGAGTCATTCTGAAGTGACCCCGTGTTTGAACCTGGCTTCACTTTGACTACTTATCTCCTTAGGGCTAATCCCATCTCCTCCTCCATATATGGCAGGGTCAGAAATAACCAAGAATCTTACCTGACCATGAGTGAATTTAGAAAAAAAGAAAAGATTTTTATTTCATTTCATTTCAGAGGAGCAACTTGGCCTTTAACAAACCCTCATGAAAGGCATGGGTTCCAAGTTAAGCTAGTTATAAAGTCCTTTTTGAATTTTGAGTCTTGAATTCCATTGGTTAGCATTCCAGGGTTCACTAAATCCCATCCCTTGATTACATCTTTTCATTTCCACATTTCAATTCCCCTTCCCTTCTCATCTTTTTTTCCCCTTATACTTAAATAAAGGAAAGGTCAAAAATGCTTCTAGTCTCCTCCCCATAAGTTTGCATCAGATTGCATGAGAAAAGTTTCTCCTCCACTGCTGAGATTTGACAAAAGTTGAGTTTGAAGATTCTAGCCCAGGATATCAATAATAAAAGTCCCATTAACTGAGGCTGTGTCTGGGTTTATGGCCCTCATCCCACCCTTTATCAATGACACCTGACCTGACAGTTCCTTTTGATATACAGGAAGAACCCTTCTAAGACAAAGAAAAGTAGTAGATATGCTGATTTTCAGGCACCAGCCTCCCCCACTGCCTTCTACCAGTAGTTTTGTCTCTGACATTAGCCATCAGTATGGCTTCAAATCAGGTTTCATATAATTTCTGTGGAAACAAAATCCAATCACATTTTACAGCAGGAATTGCCAGCTCTCTAATGGCTCTCTAATCCCATCTCCTCTTTCAAGAGTGAGGGTCAGTCAAAATACTAAGGGAGTGGCTGAGGGGGCACTAATCCCTCCTCTAGATTACCTGGTCCAAAGGGAAAACCATTGCCCTTATATGGAAGATACTACTGCCTATAAAAGCAGTGCTTAGTTTGAATCCTGGGTTAGCCCAGGCCAGAGAGTAGCCTTGATGTGTTAATACATTGCTTTTTAACCTTTTCTTCCTGAGTTTTGATTCTTTAATCAGGGTGATGACCTGAACTTAGAATTTTAATTTTAATAGTGGGAGAACATGAGAGAAGACTTGGGTCTTTCTGTTCCAAGTTTGAATGCTAATCTGTGACTGTAAGCAAAGTCAACTCACCATTTCCTCATTTTTATAAGTATTCAGGACAAGAGAGAAGATAATTACACTGTGCTCTTTGGTCATTGTGTTAAATTCTGAGTGCCTAGTAGAAGAGAGAACTATACTTCAGCCCTTGTTTTGACTACCCAAGACCCCAACATTATTTGAATTAAATTTTATTTTCAAAGATCAACTTTCTCTTTCATGATCATTTCACACAGACACACACACTCATCCCTCCACCACTGAGAAAACAAGCAAAAGAAAATCCCAGTTTTCTGGGAAAGAAAAAGAAAACAAAAAGGCATGCTTCATTCTGCTAAGTTCATCTATCAGGAGGTGGATGACATGTTTCATCATGAGTCTTTTATTATGATTCATCATTGTGTTGATCATTAATCATTGATCCCAAGTTTTTCAAAGTTGTTTGTCTTTACAATATTGTTGTTATTATATAAATATTATATAAATTTTTCTCCAGGTTCTGCTCACCTCATTCTGCATCAGTTAAAACAAATCTTCCTAGCTTTCTCTGAAACTCTCACCTTTATTATTTCTTATAGCACAGTAGTATTCCATCATATTCATATACCATAACTTGTTCAGCTGTTTCCTAATGAAGGGTTCCCCCTTAGTTTTTAATTCTTTGCTACTACAGAAAGAGCTACTATGATTGTCTTTGTCTATATGTGTCCTTTTTCTCTTTCTTTGAGAGAACAGACCTAGTAGTGATATTGCTGGATCAAAGGATATGCATAGCTTTATAGCTTTGGGCATAGTTCTGAGGAGGTTAGCCATAAAGATGGTTAGGGTTGCTCTGGAGATTACAAAATACCAACACAACAGGTCCTGCTGACCTGTCAAAAGACAGTTTGGCTGACAGCCAAAGAAAAGTAAAGTTCATTAAAAGTTTGTTTGTATTAGACACAGAGTAAGCCTGTGCTGGGTCATTCTATGTCACTCACACACAGAGGGAAGATGGGATCTTACAGAAAGTTGTGGGAGGAATCTGGGGGTGGTCTAGAGGAGGAGTTTGGGGTCTTCAGGAGGAGTCAGATGAGGTCAATGAGTGATTAAGGGTGGGAAGTTGCTGGAGGCTACCTTGAGACTACAGACAATGGTGGGCTAGTCCAGTTCAAGGGTGGATTGATATTTTGATAGGCTCAAGGGTGGGAAGTCTAGTAACAGAGGTTTGGGCCCAGCCACAATGTAAGGCTTATGGCCTCATGGAAATGCTTCTTCAAATGGAAGATTTAATCAGAGTTCAATGGGGGTTCCCAGAGCCTGCACCTCATCAGTTCCAAAATGCTTTCTATAATTGATGGGGTGCTTGGGTGCCTGTACTTGAACCCCAGTTTGTAAAATCACATTTCTCCCTAGCCTCAAAACACTGTCTCAGGCAGTTTCTAACAAAGTTCTTCTGTCTCTTACTGATACAGCGGCCAGCTGCTCGTATAGAATTTAGCAGTTTGACCTCACCATGTACTGGCTGAAGCAGCTGTGTATTGGGTCATACCTGGACTCAGTCATATGTGTACTCCCTAGCTCATTAAACACATCCTGAATCCCTCGTTAGCTTGGGATATGCATATACTCCAACACCCATCTTGTCAAACAAGACATTGATGGTCGGCAGCTTGGTCAGCCCTGACTGCTTGCTGACTTAGTGACGGGGTTATTTCCCAGTGAATTCTGGGCAATAAGCCTGCATAGTAGATATTAAAAGTGCATGTTCCTTTAAGAACTGACCACTCCTTAACTCCTCTGTAATCATAATCCTGCCCTGACTCACCTAGCTAGCATAGTTGGCCTAGGTTCTATTATAGATTATCCTATAAAAACTTTACCTGTACCCCTTTAAGGTTGCAGGTTCCCTAAGAACTCTTGCCTGATGTAAAGCATAACAATCAATCTTTGCCACCTTGACTTGAAGAATGCTCAAGTCTGTGAATTCATTCCAGATTGCTTTCCAGGCACTCTGGTTATTGGGGCTCCTGCACTCACTGAGTCCTTGACTCCTCAGCATAATGGTTGGACCGGTTCACAGTTCACCAACCACTGATTAATGTGACTCCCAATATTATTTTCAGTTGAAAGTTTGCATAGCAAACTTCATTTGGATGATATATCAACTAAGCATTGTTTATTTGAAAGTGCAAGACTTGGGACAGTGAATCCTTGGCAAGGGCTTCTAAGATTGTTGCTCCAGTATCTGCTCCTTGATTTTCATAATACCAAGAATATGTTATAAATCACAAGTCAGAGGTTCACAGAGTTGAAACCAAGAAAGAATACTGCTTTCTTGTACATACTATGCCTTGGTTTGGGAGAATAGGGAGAATATTCATTTGTCCCTCTGTTATAAACATGCTCAGTCTAGGAATAAACAATATTTGTTGGTAAGCCAGGAAGGTTTTCATTTTATATTTAATCTCTTCTGAATAAATGGATAGCCTCCTTAAAAGACAACAAAGAATCAGACAAATGCAAAGCCCTTTTATACTGCTTCCATTCGAATTTCCTGCCTTGTTCCTCCTTTCAAAACTGGGATTGGTCCAGCTCTTCTGGGTTACAATCTTTCTGACCTGCCCATTACATATATGTTCCCTCTGCCCACCAACATGAGCTACATTCATCCCATGATTAGATAATGAGGCTCTAATTCTACTTGGGGTGTGTCAGTTACTATGCATAAGGCTAGCTAAGCATGCTTGTTAATGAAAAGTTAGTGACCATCCCTTGACCCCCAGCCAGTCTAAGTCAGCTTAGCTCAGGACCCTTCCAAGGTAAACACAGATTTCTTTCAGCTATATGATTGGATAGGGTGCTCTTCCCTTCCTCCCTTATCCTGATTTACACCTTCCTGCATGTCCTAGGCAGCATCTATTGTTCCTATAGAATCTGTGGAAAATAATAGCATTTCTCACACCTCTATAGATTTTTATTTGGGCCATACATAATAAAGCAGCATGAATGAAGAAAAAAGCCGCTATATTCATCTTTGACAGGCAATCATGATGGATGCTCCCAATACAGTAGTAATGTTATCTACTCTCAAACATCATAGATGAAGCATCTCCAGTCAGTGTGTTAGACCCAAAAAGTCTTGCTTAAGTGCTTTTCACTAAGTCGTGGTTATTTTCACATGCTTGAGATAGCACTATCTGTCTTTTCGTTATGATGAATACTAGAATATAGAATAAATACTATAATTACTAGAATAAAAAAAGAAATTACCTTAGAAATTGGTATTTCATCGTACAAGTTCTGCTGCTGTCCACGAGGTGGCGTATTACCACTTATTTCTAGAACACCAGACCACTTTCAGAAGGAAGAACAGATTTTGTGATTACAGAAATGAATAGAGAATCACTTATGCTGATGATGTTCTCAAGTGCCTCTAGTTCTGGAAAAGATAGTAGAAAGAAGTCACTGAAATAAAGTGACTGGAGGGAAAATAAGGTTTCTCAGAATTATAGGCTTTGTAGGGAACAATTATTTTACCACCTTTCTCCATCTACATTTTACGTCAAAATAAAACTCTCCAGAATAGTAATGGACAACTCTAAATTCTCCACAACATCCGTAGCATTGCAAGTAAAACCATTTTGCTAAATATATTAACCCAAGGGACCAACTTATCAGTCCTTGGGATGATTGCAAAGTGCTGGAAGTAACTTATGTGAGAGACTTACAAAGCTAGAGCTGTTTATTAAAGGAAATACACAATGTGATAGAAATCCGCAGAATTGCAGTCCATTGCCACTAGTTCTAAAGGAGTAGCATATATTCAATGCAGGCAGCTGGAGACTCAGCTTCCTGAACTCCTGAAGTATGGTATTTACTTCATTAGGTAAAAATGCATGGCAACCAGCAGGGCGTTGACTCAGTTCTGAGCTAGCTTAAAGCTCCTCCTCCATCTCCTTCCACCCCCCTTACCTGCCCGTCCCCCCATAAGGAGAAAAGCCACCAAAGGACTGCCAGGCAGAAAAGTACTGATAATGTCTTCCTGACATAATCTTGTGATCCATAGGATAGGGGGAAAAAAAAAAAACTTGTGACATGTGGGATAGAACATCTTCCTCTTTGAGAGAGTATGCAGAATCTGAGGATGAATGGCAGTTCCAATGAAGGGATAAGGCTTTCTGAAGCAAATCCATATTTTTCCTCAGACCTGTACACTAAATTCTTTCCTCTCTTTTCCATTTAACCCCTAGGAACAATGTTAATCAAATACATATATATGAGTTCTTGTTCTTAAGATCTAAATATTTTTAGTTGCCTAAATAAGCATTATGTAAGACTATAATTTGCTAGACAAAAGTACTTGGGAGAAAAAATATCCTTGGAACAATGGTAACTTGGAAATTTTACATGAACATTTGCATAAATATATGTATGTATATGTTTATAATTAATGAACTCCTTTAATGAATAAATTATGAATGTAAATGTATGACCTCTTATTATAAAAAAAAATATATATATATACTATGTATGATTCCTTCTTTAAAGCTGTCTTCTGATGTGTAATGGCAAGCAAAGTAGTTAACACCTTGTTTCAGCCATTTAATTAGCACCTTGTTTCAGCTATTTAATTAACACAGTAGTTAACACCTTGTTTCAGTTCATGATTGCATCAAGTATTGAGATACAGAACTTGTGAATCCCACAACTTGTGAACCCTAGAACTTGTGAACTGCAACAGAAAGGAGAGGAGCTAATGACCATATATAAGGAGAGGCCCAGGTTGGAGAGAGCAGACCTGAGAAGGGAGCTCTTGTGGTGGAGGAAGAGAAAACTTGTGGTATCCTGGCACTCTATGTTTGTTCTCTGTGTTGATTTTTGTTTGTGATACTTTGTACAGAAGCTCTGGGATCTTATTGGAAGCCCTGAAAGAGGATTTTCTGGTTGTCCCTTTACAGAAGTCCTGGAGGAGGGTTCTGGAAGTCCTAGGACTTTACTGGTGATTTGTATTGACCTCTTGGACCTTGTTTGTGGGTCTATGTTGATTACTATACTGATGATTTGTGTTGATTCCTCAGACCTTTTTGTTGGGTCTATGTTGATTTCACAGGCAGAAAGTGAATTGATGAGGATGCAATGTGAATGGATGTTATTGTGGCTTTGATAAGCTTCATCTTCCCAGGAACAGAAATTGTGAAGGACTTGAGGTGGACCAGACACTGTGAGCTTCAATATGGAACAGGAACTGCACAAAGAGCTGGACAAGGAACTGAGATCTGTCTGCCTTGAACTCAGGTGAGAGTTGGATAGATTTGGGCAGGATCTGGGACCATAGAAGAGGAACCATGGAAGCTGAGAGCCTGCTGAAAAGATGAAAAGATCTCTCCTTTGGTATTTAATGCAAACTGAGAAGATCATGATTTACTGTGGCCTAGGGGTGGAGAACTTTGACCTTTACATTTAGATGACTGAGTTAAGGACTTCTCCAATTAAGAAGAAAGAAGACTTTTTAATTGAAGAGATTAAGACAATGTGATCTAGGAGTGGAGAACTTTGACCTTTGTACTTTGTAATTGAATTAAGGACTTACTAAATGATCAAGTTACTAAATGATTGAGTTACTAAATGAATGTACTTTGTTTAAAACTATGTGACCACTTTCGTGAAAACTATGTGGCCCCTTTAGTGATAAGTTGTTATGCCATAACATTGTGAGTGCTGTACTTTGATTTCTGTGAATGTTTTATCTGAATTTGTTACTGAATAGAGAGTTCACTATACTATGTAATCAGAACCTTGAAGCTGTTCACAGCATCAGTCCTCTGGAAAGCTGCTCATGCTTGGCTTTACGTGATGCCTCAATGTAGTTGAAGTTACCTTAGGTTTTAAAAGATTACATCAGTGGAAAAAAACCTGACAGTGTCTCCAAGCTATAAAGACTTCTGTTGTAGCATAGACCCAGACTGTATGGATGTCAGCAAAGGAGTAGTCTAGGTAAGTTCTGGAAGGTTTATCACCATACAGCTGACCGCTGATAATAAATTTTCTGGTCCACAACAACATAGGAGACCTTAAAGAATGATGTGCATTGGTCCAGTGAAATCAGAGATCTTTGAAGTCTGTAATTTGAATTCACTTAAGAATATATATTCACCACAAAACTAAACTTCTTTATTCACATTTAAGTCAATATTTTCATAAAGTCTAGACAGAACAACCAACTGGCTAATGGGGATAGAGGGTGGGGTATGCATGGTGTATAAGTTAGAGGTTCCCTCTCAGGGGCTGCTTTTTAATCTAGTGCTGATTTCTTCCTGTACTGATTCTTATGGCTAGGGAGCTCAGCTTTTTAAGGGCAATCAAGGAATGTGCCAGTCTTCTCCCTACTAAAATCCAGGCTCCCTCTGTCAATCAAGGAAAACTTTACACTTTTTAACAGAACAACAGGGCATTTTCAATCAGCGGTTCTTCTAATCCTATCACAGAGAACTACTTAACTCTTTATAAAAAGATATGCTAAGTTTTAACACACCTCAAAATTTGTTCCTTTATTCCTGTGACATATTCTGGGTGTCCTGAGCTAAAGAGTTGGTCAGAGACCTACTCCCCTAAACTTACAATTTGCCTTCAAAATTTCTGACTGAGTATATTTTCCCCATTATTTTCATGTTGGTTTTTTTTTGAGGGTGGAAGGCAAGTCAGTTAGGGTTAAGTGACTTACCCAAGGTCACACAGCTAGTTAAGTGTCTGAGGCTGGGTTTGAACTCATGTCCTCCTGACTCTAGGACCCATGCTCTAGGTGGCACCATACCACCTAGCTGCCCCTATTTTCTCCATTTTTACATTAAACAAACCACCACCAAAGCATGATTTTATTACTTACCTAGTCTATTGTTCAAAATAAGTCACAGAACTTATAAATTATTCTGATCAATTTTCATTGTTTTCAAAACAAGTAAGTTGCTTTTTTTTAAATAATGAAACATTGATTAAGCACTTATTACATGTACAGCACAGTAGTAAAGTATGAGAATATAAATAGGAAAGTAATACAGTTAAGCCCACATTCTAATTGAAGGAACCAACACATATGATGATTTCGTCGGCAAGATAGATGGTAAAATCCATTGATCTTCATCAAAGTAGATGTTCATGCTTCTTCTGTAATGTCAGTTTGACTGGCAAAATGATGTCAGTTTGTTTTATGTTGAAGCATTGATACTGCCAAGAACTGAGGGCAAGAACTTTCCTTTCAGGATTTTCACTAGATGTGGATGAAGTACCAGCAGGAGCAGCTGGCAGGATGCATCTCCCTAAGAATTGCTTCCCAGGATGATATTGAGGCCTAAAATAAGCAAGTTTCTAAACAAACAAGTTTGGTGGGGGGTGAGGATGGGGGTGGAGGTGGGGGGGGGTAGTGCAGGATGCCTGAAATTCAAGATTTCTCTGCTTTTGGAGGCCATATAAGGAAAACTTTCTTACCCAGGAAACCAAGGAGCAAGGACAGGGTTACTGCAAAGCCATGGCTAGAATATGGGGTGAAGGAGGTGGCTTTAAGTCCCTTGTAAACTAGAAGCTTAGAAGAATGCATTTGGGTGGGGGTGTACATAGAGCAAAAAAGAGGTGCTTGTCACACGCCCGGTTTTTGATATCTTAATGTAAAGGTCAGGAAGAAACAACTTCTACAGAGTTCTAAAAGTCATACCTTATGATTTTGCCAATCCAAATTCATTAGCTAGAAACCTAGAATTTAATCTACCTCAAATCTAGCTTGGCTAATATTGTATTGATTGACTGCATTGTACTGACTGAGGGCAAGACCTGGGGAACGATATAATCAATCAGATAGTAGAGTATTTTTTTTTTGCCTTTTTTCTTTTTGGAGGGCAATTGGGGTTAAGTGACTTGCCCAAGATCACACGGCTAGTTTTTCTGTTAAGTGTCTGTGGTCAGATCTGAACCCAGGTCCTCCATACTCCAGGACTGGTGCTCTATTCACTGTGCCACCTAGCCACCCCATAGTAGAGTATTTAAGAAAGTATAAGACTTACTTCCCAGTAGTACATATGTGAAAAGTTTGTCTTGAGTAACTTTGTAACATCTTTGGTATGATTGTAACCCATGTGGGTCTTAGTAAGAAAATTCAATTTAATACAAGTGTTGAGTACCAGGTACTGAAAATACAAAGAAAGAATGAAATAGTACCTGTTCTCCAGGGGAAAAGCATGTGTTCAGTTATACACACACACATACACTTGCATATACATATATACACACATGTGCACAACACACATGCATATACACACGTGTATACACATACACATAGTAAATATGAAGTAATTTGTAAGAAGGAGCAAACTTTGAGGGGTAAAGAAAGGTATCTTGTATGAAGTGGCAGCTGATTTCTTCTCTGAAGGAATTTAGAGTTTCTCAGAAATAAAGGAAAGGGGAGAGAAGAAAACCTATGCAAAGACAGAGATGGAAGATGGGATTTTGTATATGGGGAATGCCCAAGGAGACCTGGAACAACCAGGTTGCAACGTGGAGCTACTGTGGGGAATAAAGTTAGAGTGGACGGATAAAGTTAGATGGGAAGATATGTTGAAGTCAAATTGTGAAGGATTTTAAATGCTAGGTGAGGAATTGTTATTTTATCCAAAGGAAATAGGGAGCCACCGAGCAAAGGAAATGACATGATAAAAACTGTGTTTTAGTAATATCAATTTGGAAGGCAGGGGGAAGATGGACTGATGGGAAGATCAGTAGTCAGGAAGACCAATTAGGAAGCTATACTGATAGACCAGGAAAGAGCTAATTAGTGTCCTTGAACTAGGGTAGTGGCTGTTTGAGCAGAAAGGAGCCAAATACCAAAGATATCATGGAATATCTTTGAACTGATAGGACTTAGCAACTGATGAGATATGGGAAAACAGGAAAAGTAAAAAGGTTATAAGCCTGGGGGACCAGAAGGATGATGAAGATCTACATGTAAAATAACTTGGAGCATACTTTCAAAAACATACTTAATGTCATGAAAATGAAATCAAAGTTAGTTTGGCCACAGAGACCTCATAGTGCACTGCACCTCCCCCATCCCTTCTCTCTGCTTTGATGCAACCATGAGAACCTTCTGCAACTCCCATCTCGGGAAGTCCCCTTAGACTTGGACATTTTTTTTTTGCCTTTTTTGGAGGGTGGTTGGGGTTAAATAACTTGCCCAAAGTTACATGGGTATTTTTTTTTCTTTTTTTTTTTTTTGAGGGGGGAAAGGCAAGGCAATTGGGGTTAAGTGACTTGCCCAAGGTCACACAGCTAGTAAGTGTTTCAAGTGTCTGAGGTCACATTTGAACTCAGGTCCTCCTGACTCCAGGGCCGGTGCTCTATTCACCATACCACCTAACTGCTCCTAACCCCTTCATTTAAAGTTGAGAAAACAGTCTCAGAAAAGTTAAGCCAATATACCCAGGGTCATATAACTAATAAATACCAGCAACAGGATTGGAATCCAAGTCTTTCTGATTGAAGACTAAGCACTCTACTTTGCCAGTCTGCTTCTCTGGAAGAGAAGGCTAGGATGAAGGATACTTTTGTGATGGTAATACATTTTTAATATTAGCTTGCATTTATATAGTGCTTTAAGGTTTGCAAAGTATTTTACAAATATTAGCTTATTTTATTCTTTTTTTTTTTTTTTGCTTTTTGGAGGGCAATTGGGGTTAAGTGACTTGCCCAAGTCACAAGGCTAGTAATTGTGTCAAGTGTCTGAGGCTGGATTTGAACTTGGATTTGAACTGGATTTGAACGCCCCATGCTTATTTTATTCTCGAAATAATTCTGGGAAGTAGGTATTATTATTATTATTCTCATTTTACAGAAGAGGAAACTGAGGCAGATAGCGGTTAAGTGTACTGAGACACAGCTAGTAAGCATCTGGGTTAGATTTGGAACTCAGGTCTTCCTGATTCTAGGTTTATGCTGCTTCACTTAGCTGTCAGAGAGAACTTGGAAGGGAACTCAGAGAAGGTTCCTTTCCATGCTATGCAACATACGCAGAGACTTAGTCAACATTTTTTTAATTGAAGAAAATTTTAAATATTTTCTAGTTTGTTATTATGGAACTTCTTCAATGAAAAGAATTTCATATACATAGCATAAAATATGGAGAGACATAAGGGGCTGGAAGCATGGTTGCTGCATATTCTTACAATAGCTCGTTTTCCAGAGGTAGCATAAAAGGCATCAGGGCCAAGGATGACTTTCGAAGGCCAGGAATGTAGCAGAAGGGGTGTATGGCATGTTCAGGGAGGACCAGCCCCTCTGGTGTGAGGCTTTGCTAAGCCCTTCTCAGGGGGGCTCATCCACCTTTGCTGTCCACCTGTGGCTCCCTGGTAAAACCATCTTGATAGATGGTCTAAACCAGGTTGAGGGTAACTTGCAGGTTCAAACCTGTTGGTGAGTTAGGGGATGTCTACCCCAAGCATCTCCCCCAGTTGAATGGGTGGATAAGAACAATTTGTTCAAAAGGCCACAAAGGTGACTGAAGCAGGTGCTGTGAAGAGCCTGGTCAGACATCAGAGAAGCCAAGGTCATCCATGCATTCCAGGCCATGGTCAGTCATGTTATCCTAATACTTGACTTGGATTATTCCGGAACAGTGAGGCTACGACTTTGTGCAACTCTGTCTCACTTAAACCCAATCCACTTGGAAGTCAAGACATTGCCCCATGGTGTGACATTCTTTGAAAGCAAAGAATGAACCACAACAATGTAGCATAAACATCCTTTTGCCAGCATTCTGTGACCTTGGCTGTTAGTGTGACGCTCACATAAACTGAAAAGAATAGGGAAGGTCTCCAAAGATTTTCTTCCTAGCCCTCACTGTGGCACTGATTTATCACCGCCCAAGCCTTGTAATGTATTTTGGACCTAAGGCTTCAAAAAGCTACAAATTCAGCAGAATATATGAGTTTTTCCCTAGAGACCCATGATTTATGATATCTATTGGGGATAGTATTTCTGCCGGAAATGAAAGCCTGGAAATTTTCAGCTGACTGTTGCCAGCATAGCCCAGATTAGTTGGAGTGTAAATGTGATATCAGACACAGAGAAGCACATGGAGTTTTTGAGGGATAAATAGAGAGAGAAATGTCAATCAGGATTGCTACAGAAGGCAGAACTATCTGCAGACCATAAAACTACAAGGGTTTTTTGTGTCTTTCTTCTGTGTCCTGTCTCTATCATGAGACTAAAAGTTTAGTACACACCAGAGAAGAGAAATTGCTTAACTCCTGCCCTGATAAACCAGATCCATACAAAGAGGACCCAGGGAAACATACCGATTATAATTCTAGTCTTCTAGCACAGGGATTCTTTATTTTTAATAAAATTTTGTTAATATCTTTTGTTCTTACATCATATAAATTTACCCTTATATCCCTTCCTCCACCAAGGGAGTCATCTGATGTAACAAAAGGTTTTTTTGTTTGTTTTTTGTTTTCTTTTGGAAAGGGAAAGGCAAGGCAGTTGGGGTAAAGTGACTTGCCCAAGGTCACACAGCTAATAAGTGTGTCAAGTGTCTGAGGTCAGATTTGAACTCAAGTCCTCCTGACTCCAGGGTCAGTTCTCTATTCACTTTGCCACCTAACTGCCTTCCCCCTTTTTTAAAGTTCTTTTTTTTTTTTTGGAGGGAGGAAGGCAAGGAAATTGGGGTTGACTTGCCCAAGGTCACACAACTAGTAAGCTCAAGTGCCTGAAGCCAGATGTGAACTCAGATCCTAGTCAGTGCTCTATTCACTTTACCACCTAGCTTCCCCTTATTTTGTTGTTGTTTTTTTTTTTTTGAGAAAGAAGATAAAAAATCAGCTCTGATTAATACATTAAAAAAACCCTTGAAAATAAAACCAATGTTCCACACTCTTGAACCCCACCTAACTTCCCTTGAAAAAGACTAGAGGAAGGTGGCTTTTCGTGTCTCTTCTTTGGGGTCATGATTTTAGCATGTCAGTTATTAACTTTTTTGTACCGTGGAACCTGTTGGCAGTCTGACATGAATCATGAATCAAACACATCCCATTGCCCCTTGTCCATGATGGTAGGGGATGAGAGCTTTCAGCTTAGAATCTTAAAGAAATAGACATGGGTTCAAAAGCCTGAGGGAAAAGATGCTTTGGGATTTAGAACTGGGATATGTGTGGAATATAGCATATTGTAATACAAGTGACTATTCCTTTAATTTTACCATTAATCTTATTAAATGACTAGTTTAATCATTATCATTGGGGTATGAGCTAATGAAACATTCTGGATATGGAATGAATAGCCTATAGTTGTTGAGGGCTGAATGTTGAGGGATTTCATTGGCAGACACTCAGAGAGCTGAGGATATGAACCAACGGTTAGGGTGCTGGATGATTGACTGCCACCTGTCCCACGGTCCTCCCACGCTCAACCTGATAAAGCGTTAAATAGGGAGAGACACAATAGAGGCACAGGGAAAGCCTCCTTGGTAACCAGATTTCCTGGCACTGTGTTGCTCTGCTCTATTAGATTCTCACTGGGTTCCCTTGCAGTTAATGTTGAGAACCCTAGTGGAGAGCAGATGCAATGTTCACATCTGTCTAGAAGGTTAATTTTTTTCCTCTGTATTAAAAAAAATTAAAAGACATTATCTCTGTGCTAGTGGTCATTGTCTGGAATGGTGGTGTGAAAGCCATCCTTCAAGTGATTTTTTTTTTGGGGGGGTTAACAAGTTTACTTAATAAAACATATATCACTTACCTAGTTCAGGGGAAAAAGGTCAGTTCCCCGAACTTCAGAGTATACAGACAGAAGTTACAAGACAGAGAAACAGATCAAGTAGACAGGCTTCCAAACTGTCCAACCATTACATCCATACCAAATCACAGTTACCAGAGAGGGAAGCATCAACATCTGGGTTTTCAAAATCGGGGGGCTCTCAACAGCTGCCCAGAGTTTCATTGGGTCAAATCACACAACACTTCTCAAAGTGAGCCCCCCTTCAAGTGATTTTGTAATGGAATAGGCATAGGTGAATGGGTGAGTGAAGTAGAATGTGAATGTGAGAAAAGAGAAAGAGAATGGACCTTTAAATACATATTGAGTTGGTGGATAACCAGAGTAGAATATTATGCAATGAATGTAAGGAAGGGAGGGCACTTAAATGTGCATCCTAGGAACTGATTCTGTGTTCAGAATCAGTGAGTCTTAAGTTACTGGTGTTTGGGAAGAGTAGGTTCTCGAGTGGGCAAAGGCAGATGGTGCCTGCTGCTAAACTTTCCCTGAGGCTCCAGTCATTAGGATTTGTTCTTTAGTTTCCTCTTTATCCATGGCCCTAAGAAAACACTCTCAAAACTAGGGGGATGGGATATATATTTTTGTCCTCTAGGCCTACCTTACCAGTCTCTAATTGACCTTCACTCTTGTGGAAGTTACTTCTTGAACTACCAGGACAGATAGACAAGTAGATAAAGCACTTATATAGAGCTTAGTATGTGCCCCATTCTATGTTAAGTGCTGGGGACACAAACAAAAATGAGCAAGGACTTTCTCTCAAAGAGCTTACATTCTACTGGGGAAAAGTTAACACTTAAAGGGAAGTAGGAAAGTAAGGAGGGTACATGAGTATCACTGACAGTGACAACTATTGTAGCTATGAGTTATGGGTGAGAACATAGAATGAGTCAATGTCATCTAAAGCCACCAAATCCTCAGATAGAGGATGATCTGATAAGTGCTCCTGTGAGTTCATATTCAAATATATCTGTAACATTTCCATCAACTTCACCTACTGCCAGCCCATGGTAGTTCTGACTGGGCAGAATGCATTTATGTGGAGTGGCTAGGTGGCAGAGTGAATAGAGCACTGGCCCTGGAGTCAGGAGGACCTGAGTTCAAATTCAGCCTCAGACACAACATAAAACTAGCCATGTGACATTGGGCAAGTCAACCCCAGTTGCCCTACCTTCCCCCCTCCAAAAAGCAAAAACAAAACAAAACCAGAATGCATTTATGTAGGCTATCAAAATCCATCCTCCCTCTTAGAATCCAGCATGGTAATTGCTACATCTTACTTGCACTTTTGTTCTTCCAAATGGTTAGAGACCATGCCTTAAATTGCTGAGAGCTCCACAGCAGAGGGGGAGGGATAGAATGCCTATATTAATGAGTAAGATAAAGGCCAAGATGATCCGCATATCAGATTTGCAGAAAGATGATGGCTGAGAATGACGGCTATCTCCTTGGAAGAGTCTGCATCCAAATAGATCTTGACGGGTCAGAATGTTGGAGTGAATCAAATAATATGAAATTTCATAGGGACAAATGTCTAAATTGCAATACATGTAAAAGATGAGAGCTGTCATGGACTGAAAGACCGCTTTGAGCCAACAGTGGTGGTAATCAAAAAACTAGTATTCTCTTAGGCTCCATTTAGGGAAGTGGTGTCCATAATGAGGGAAGTGATAGCGCTGTTATGCTCTTTCCCAAACAGACTATATCTGTAGTATTATATTTAGTGCTGAGTGCTTCATTTTAGGAAGGACGTTAATAAAACGAAGAGTGTCCAGAGGATGGTGATCAGTACAGTGAAGGGCTTTGAGATCATGACATATGAGAATCAGTTAAAAGAACTGAGACTCTTTAGACTGAAAATGAGCTGTCTTCAAATATTTAAATCATGTGGGATTTAACTTGTTTTCCTTGGCTTTCGAGGGAAGAAACAGGAGTAAGGGTAAAAGGCACAGTGAGGTTTTTGCTTAATATAAGAAAATAAAATGGGGGTGGCTAGGTGGTACAGTGAATAGAGCACCAGCCCTGGAGTCAGGAGGACCTGAGTTCAAATCCGGCCTTAGACACTTAACACAAAACTAGCAGTGTGACCTTGGGCAAGTCACTCAACCCCAATTGCCCTACCTTCCCTCTCCAAAAAAGAACAAAAAATGTTCTGTTATCCCAAAGTGGTATGGTCTGCCTCAGTGATGAGTTTTGTCTCCCTAGACCATTAGAGCAAAGGCCAACTGACCATTGGTTGCATATGTTATAAAGCAGACTTTTTTTTTAGAACTAAGATAGATTATATGACTTTTGAGTTCCTTTTCACTTCTGAGATTTTGTAATTCTATGATTCCATTAGAGAATTCTCTAATCTTCCTGCAATGAGAACCACCCTTGGTCCTGTTGAAAAATATCTCATCTGGATTGTACACAGGGCCCCCTATGTTAGGGCTGGGAGGGAAAAAGTAGCAAGCCTAGACAGCAACAACGTCCCCAGAGCTAAGGTGCTGATGAAGTTGCCATGGTCACATGCTATGTCAGAAGCTGAGTGAACATCCCTTGCAATTCCTGTAGCTGCTCCCTTAACCTATGGATGACCTCTATTAGACCCGCTATGATTGTGATGGGGGGGGTGTGTGCAAATTCTATGTACTCTGTCATGAGAATCACACAGGATGGGAAGGCACTGAGGGGCTATAATCTGCTCTTATAAGGGAAGTATGCAGGGTAATTAGATCATAGATTCAGGTACATTTCTATCTAAGCAAAAAAATATAATCTTTAAAATAAAGGGTTTGAATTTTGCAAAGCAAGAAATGGTGGATGGCTAATCCATAATATTTTATCCAAAGTGAGCAGTTACCACCTTTCACTGATTAAATTGGCAAAGGTAATTAAAAACAAATTTCAATATTGGCAAGGCAATAAAGAAGCAGGCCCACTATTTTACTGCTGATGGAGCTGTGGTGCAATGGTGCAATCTTTTTGGAAACAAAGTATGGTAACATATTTAAATATGTTGTTGACAAAAGAAGATATTTCTGCACAAAAAGCATTCATAACGCCCTTGCACATAATAGAAGAAAACAGGAAACAATCCATGTATTGAGTATTTGGTAAATGATTAAAGAAATTGTGCTGTGTGAATAATTGTAATATTATTAGACCATGAAAGTGGCAACTAGGAAGATAACAGAGAAAGATGAGAAGACAGGAAGTGACACATGGTAAAGAAAGTAGAATCAGAATAATAATACACATGTTAATAACAGTCTAACAAAGAATCAGTTGTTTTTCAGTCACGTTTGACTCTTCATGATCCAAACTGGGGCCATTTTGGCAAAGATACTGGAGTGGTTTGTCATGTCCTTCTCCAGGTCATTTTACAAATGAGGAAACTGAGTCAAACAGGGTAAAATGACTTGTACAGGGTCACACCTTTAGCAAGCATCTGCGGCCAGATTTGAATTCAGGAAGATGAATTTCCTAACTCCAGGCCTGGCACCCTCTGTGCCACCTAGCTGCCCCATAAAAAAGGATAACAGTAGCAAGCACTCAGAAGAGACAAGAAAGGAAATGGAAGGTTTTTGTTACTGCGCTATGCTACCTAGGCAGCATGGCATAGTGCATTAAGAGTCAACCCTCAGGGCAGCTAGGTGGCACAGTGAATAGAGCACTGGCTATGGAGTCAGGAGGACCTGAATTCAAATTTGACCTTTGACACTTGACACTAGCTGTGGACCTTGGGCAAGTCACTTAAACCCAATTGCCTTGCCTTCCCCCCTCCAAAAAAAAAAAAAAAAAGAGTCAACCCTAAAGTCAGGAAGACCTGAATTCCTAAACTACCTCTGACATGGACTGACTGTTTGATCCTGGACAAGTTGTACACTCTCAGAGGTCAGGCACACTTCCAGAGGTCAGGTACATTTCCATGACTATACTTTGTTTTTGCTTTTTTTTTTTTTTTTTGGAGAGGGGAAGGTAGGGCAATTGGGACTAAGTGACTTGCCCAAGGTCACATGGCCAGTTTTTGTGTTAAGTGTCTGAGGCCAGATTTGAACTCAAGTCCTCCTGACTCCAGGGCTGGTTCTCTATTCACTGTGCCGCCTAGCTGCCCCCATGACCATACTTTGAAAAGAAGGTGCTGCAATGGCAGAAGAAATTTTCCTGTTTCAATGAAATCAAAGGTCCAGTCTCTATCCCTACTATGTTGTTCAAGTAAATATAAAGTTAAAAAATAAAGTGACTGAAATAGTTAAATGGTTTCATGGTTAGTTTGCTTTTACTCATTTGTGTATGTAAAGGTTTGTTTTTATTGATAGGACATATAGAATAACTGTTTTTAATAAGTGAGTCAGAATGTGCTCATTCAGTTTGTGGTAAACATGACTCAGTCAACCTTCATAACAAATAGCAAAATACAAATAGTCTGCCCACAGCTTGAATGAATAAAGCAAAATGCCCTTTTCCAGCTTTTTAACACCTGCTCCAAATCATTCACCTTACTCCTGGAAGACCCCTGATCAAATTACCAAGACACTGAAAGATATAGTCATCCATTATTCAAAATATTTTCCAAATTTAGGAACAACATAATTTCTTTGAAAGTAATTATTTTCTATTCACAAAGTATTTCTCGTGGCAAACAGGGTTAAATGACTTTTACAAGGTCACACAGCAATTGCACTAAATAATTTCCAGACTCATACAATATTTCAGATGTCTGACCAGTGCAAAGGGCAATGATACCATCGCCTTCCTGGTGCTTTTCTTCATATAGCCTAAGATCCAATTGCTTTGTTGACTGTCATGTCACATCACTGCCATGTACTGAACTTGTATACCACTAAACCCATACCTCCCAGGTCTTTGTCACATGAATTCTTGTCTGGTCATGTCCACCTTTGTCTTATACTTATATAGTTGAGTTTGTGAATCCACAAGCAGAATTTCACATTTAATCACAGTAAATTTCATCATATTGGAATTGAATTCTTTTCAGCTGTGGAGGTCTTCAAAGCTTGATAGGAAAAGACTGAGCATTTTCGCTGGCTATTTCTCATCCACTGCTTCATCTCTGCCTTTTGGCTTCCTTCAAGTACTGGCTAAAGTACCACTTTCTGCAAAAAGCCTTTTCCAGTTCTCCTTAACCTTAGTGCCTTTCCCCGAGACTACTCCCAATTTATCCTGTATATATTTTGTTGGTACATAATGGCTTGCATGTTATTTCCCCAGGAGACAATGAATTCCTTGAGAATAGGAACTGTTTGGGTTTTTATTTATTTATGCATTTTGCCTCTCTTTGTATCTGTGGTGCTTCATACGGTCCCTGGCATATAGTAGGCACTTAATGCTAGTTGGTTGACTGATCTTAAAAATTATCAGTTCCAGACCCTTCATTTTACAAGTGATTGAGTCTCAGAGAAGCTGAATGACTTGACCAGGATCACACAGCTAGTCTGTATGTACGATAGGATTCAAACCCAGGTCTGCCTGACTCCAAAGCCAGTGGTTTATTCATTATGCCAGACTACCATCTTCTGGGATCCTGGTTTTGTCGTAGAACATTAGCCATACCTCCCAGTTTTTGCCACTCACAAATTAAACGTGTTCGATCTCACCCAACATCTAAGGACGTCATCAATAAATATATTGAACAAAACCTGAAGAAATGGTGCAACTCAACCTAAAAGCAGGGAACCAGCACAAACATCAAAAAGGTTTGACTTCAAGATAAGATTTAAATGAATTACAAAGAAGATAACAAAAAGTTTGTGTATAAAATTAGGGTTAGAATAAAATAGTAAAAAAAAATTAGGGTTATATGCAAGGCATAATTTGTAACTATAGGCATTAATTTACAAATTGCTTCATGAATATCATACAGTATGTTACATATTATTTAGACATATCTGTTTAATAAAGAACTATCATTTTTTGAATAAGGAGAGAAAAGCACTTTGGGAGTAGATAAATAAAGTGTGATACATGAACATAATGGAATTTGGTTTCACCATGAAGAATGATGAAAGGGAGGGATTCAGAGAAAAGTGAAAAGATTTATATGAACTGATGAGAACAGAACCAGGAGAATAATAGAGACAATGACTACAATATGTAATAGAAGGCAGTGTTAAAAGATGATAGAATTTAGATTATGTGCAATGATGGATATTGGTTACAGCTAATGTTGGAATATGCCTCCTTCATCTTCCTTGGAGATGTGGTAGACCACAGGTATAGAATATTATGTGCTTTGTCAGTCATAGACAACGTATTGGATGATCTTGCTTTGACATGTTATTGTTTCAGTTGTCAGTGCTGTTATTATAAAGGTGGGCATTTTGGAGGGGATTGTTGAGAAGTAATTGAAGTGTAGAAACTATCAAAGTGAACGAATGCTTCAGTGATCTGTGGGTACTTTCTCCAACAATATGGGACACAATCGAGCCAGGCTTGCTCACCTATTGTGATCTTTTCTGACTTTTGTCCATATCCTTCCACAAACCCTTTGCAGGAGGTGGGGATGGGGGTGGTACTCAACATTCTAGGAGCCTTTCTAAAGTTTTCTTGTCATTGTATGAAAAATGATGGAGCATGTGGGCGGTCTATCATTCTTGATCTTGATGAATTTATTTTTCTTTTTTTCTCTCTTTTTAAAGCTAGGCAATTGGGGTTAAGTGACTTGCCCAAGGTCACACAGCTAGTGAGTATCAAGTGTCTGAGACCAGATTTGAACTCAGGTCCTCCTGACTCCAGGGCTGGTGCTCTATTCACTGCACCACCTAGCCACCCATTTTTATTGTATTAAAAGATAAAATATGTTGATATTATAGCATAACATACATATATTTTATGCATTTGTGAGTTTCTAAACATTTTCTGTGTTGGCTGCTGGACTTTGTGTGTTGTCTACAACTTCTGCAAAACTCCCCACAAATTCCCATCTAGCTTCTGTAAAGCCAAGCATGAGCCGCTTTCCAGAGGACTGCTGCTGTGAATAGCTTTCAAGATTCTGATTACATAGTATAGAAAATTCTCTATTTATTCAGTGACAAATCAGAGCAAAACATTCACAGAAAATCAAAGTACAGCACTCACAATGACATAATAACTTATCATTAAAGTAGCCACATAGTTTTCACCAAAGTGGTCATAGTTTTAAGCAAAGTACATTCATTTAGTCAATCACAAAGTCCTTAATTCAATCACAAAGTACAAAAGTCAAAGTCCTCTACTCATGGAGTGCAATTAAGTAAAAATTTTATCAGTCACTACTCAGTCTCCTCTTAAGGGGTAGTGGAAAGTACAAAGGCCATACACTCCTAGGTCACAAGGAAATTACAATTTCATCAGTCAGCATTAAATACCCAAGGAGAGGTCTTTTCATCTTGACTTGAGGCAGGCTCTCAGCTTCCATGGTTCCTCTTCCATGGTCCCAGCTCCTGCCCAAATCTAACCAACTGCCACCTGAGTCCAAAGGCAGACAGCTCCCAGTTCCTTGTTCAGCTCTCCGTGCAGTTCCTGTTCCATGTTGAAGCTCACAGTGTCTAGTCCACCTCAAGTCCTTATTCAAATACCAGGAAACCGAATCCCAGAACTAGAAAGTCAAAGTCATTACAGTAACCACAACGTTGGTACACATGGCTAATGCAGTGAACACCCACATTCCCAAGTGTTAGAACCTATTTTTAGTCCATTCCCTACTTCATTATATTTGATGTATGAATATGCTTTATCCTTTTTTCTGGTCTCAAATTAATTCCAGCATGTGTGCCTTTGATCCCATTCCTTTTCCAATGTTGAGGCACATTGCTTAACATCTCTCTCAATATCTTCATCCTTTCCCTTTCCACAGTTATCGTCTGCTCTGAATTCTCATATACTTGAGTCTCCCCTTCCTCAATTCCCAATACCCAGTCCCTCCTAACACCCAAAATTCAACCGACCAAAAAACTTCACTAGACATTGTCCTATGTCTTTCCTTCCCTTCTTTTGACAAACTTCTTGAATTGTGGCTGAGGGTGGATGGTATGTATTTTCTATCTCAATTTCCTCTCTCCTATAATTCATGTCTGCAATGCTAACAAAACTTAGCCCTTGGAAGTCACCAATACTTCCTTATTGCCCAATCCAATAATTTCTTTTTCTTTCCCCTCATTTTTTGGAGTTATATATGTCGTATAGATGGTCTAAACCAGGGGTAGGAAACCTGCAGCCTCAAGGCCACATGTGACCCTCTAGGTCCTCAAGTGTAGCCTTTTGACTGAATCCAAACTTCACAAAACAAATCCCCTTAATAAAAGGACATGTTTTGTAACACTTGGACCCAGTCAAAAAGCTGCACCCAAGAACCTAGAAGGCCACATGTGGCCTTGAGGTCACAGGTTCCCCAACCCTGTTCTAAACTTGATGTGATTTTTAGCATCTTGTTTCCTCCCATGTTCCCACCATTATTGTAAAAGCAGACGAAGACCACAAGGGACTGAAGCAGACGGGTTGTAGCTGGTCTTGGAGTCAGGAAGACCTGAGTTCAACTCCTCCCTCCAACACTAACTAGTTGTGTGGTGCTGATCAAGTGACAATTTCTGTCTCGATCTCCTTATTTGTAAAATGGGGGCAATAATAGCACCTACAGCAGGGTTATTGTGAGGATTCAGTGAGATTCTATTCGTAAAGTGCTTTGTAAAAGTGCTATACAGGGGTGGCTAGGTGGTGCAGTGAATAGAGTACCAGCCCTGGAGTCAGGAGGACCTGAGTTCAAATCCAGCCTCAGACACTTAACACAAAACTAGTGGTGTGACCTTGGACAAGTCACTTAACCCCAACTGCCCTCCAAAATAGCAAAAAAAAAAAAATAAAAGAATTCATCACCAATTATCCACTCTATTGATGAGACTCTCTATATCCACTTAGACTGTCTTATCTAGAGAAACTACCAGAGATTGTGCTCCATTGACACAGCCTTTGAAAACTCAGGGTCCCATTGGTGCCTCAACAAAATATTGGAATAGTACTTTTTATTCAGGAACAGAATTACAAAATATAACAATAGGAAAATGTGCATCTTAGCACCTGTTTCTGAACGAATGCAACTTCATTCCTGATTCCCGTCAAAGTCGCCTCTCTGAGATTCACTCCCAGTAAATGTGGACAGCATGGCAGAGTCACTAGGGTTAACCGTCTTCCCTCTGTGTCACACCCAGATCTCTGGAGTTGACCTCTCACCTCCACCCAGGAACCTCATGAATTCTCCAGGATGCTTGGGTTCCTGAACATGACCATTAGAACTTCACACACCTTCCCCTCTAGATCCCCTCAAACAGACCTTTATTGGGGGTCTTTTAATTCACTGTCTAGGTCCAAGACAAGTAAAGAGGACTCAGGAAGGAAAATATTATCCATATCCAGGTAAAGAATTGATGGACTCTGAACACGGTTTAAAGCATTTTTTCATTTGCTTTATTCTTGTGTCTTTTTTAAAAAATCTGTTTCTTCTTTCACAACCATGACTAATATGGAAATATTTTTACATGATAGTACATATGTAAACTATATCGAACTGCTACCATTTTCACAAGAGGGGAGGGAAGAAAAAATCTTGGAACTCAAAATCTTGTAAAAATGAATACTAAAATTTTTTTTACATGTAAACATCTATCTGTCCAACTTTCTATCACTCTCATGACCCAATCACCCTGAGCCAGGCACACAATTCCATGGAAAGTGAAGTCTTGTGAACTTAAATCAGGTCAATTATTGAAGCCAAAAGTCTCAGAGGAGCTGTAATCTTCTTTCTATCACATGTGACTTTGATATAAAAGTAGAGGAAGGATTCTCATGGAGAACATTGCCTAGATTTATTCTTCTTGGCTCCAGAACACAAAACTAGGCCAGCTGAGTAAAAGTTGAAGAGTAGCTTCAGTTGGATATGAATCAAAACTTGATGTCCTCTAAAGTGCCATCCAGATCTTAAATTCTGTAAAAACAGACATGCAAGCAGATATGCAATCATGTTTGCCTAGGAATCTGAGCAAGTTTTAGGAAAAAAGTATCATAGGATTCTAGAGTTGGATTATTTTTGTGCCCTATCACATAGGGAATTCTTTAAAACTAGAAAACACCATTACTCTACGGATGGTGGCGACTTAGGGGTGTTATGATAGCTATCTTTTAAGAATTGAAGTTATTTTTAATTATGTTGCTCCCAGACTGTAAAGCTACCCATCTTGGCTGCTAGTCTATCCTTGCTGAGTGCCAGAAAGTCAAGCAGAGCCATTGCCTCAGACCTCTTATCAATGTCCTCTTCTCCCTTACTCCTCCAATCTAACGCTTCTCTTATCCTGCAACCCAACTCTTCATGAAAAATTTAGTGCTCAATTACACTCCGGTCTTTAGGCCCAATCCCTCTTTCCCAAAACACATCTACATTCCCTCCCCCTCTACATTCTACAAGGGGCAGACATGACAACTCATATTGCTTGAATGAGTGAGTCACCAACTTTCAGTGAGATGGGGAATCACTAGGCCTTACCATCTGACCCGCTGCTGTGCCCTCCAGATCCCCAGGAATTTCCATTTTCCTTGCCATGTAAAGTCTGCCTCTCATGTGCTCTCCCTGTGAGGCGTGCACAGCATTTCCAGAAGACTAAGAAGTCTGATCCCCAAAACTGGCTTGTTTATGGTCAGCAGGGGCTACAGCAGTCTTACACAACCTGCGGCCCACCAGAGGATTTCCTCTACATACAAGCGATGTTTTCCTCTACATTTTTCACAGGTTGCCCTGAATCCTTTGGCGTGCCACGAGCACCCGAGGGCCATAAGCTGGTCACAGGTCATGCAGGCCTGGGCTATAGCATGGGAAAGTCAGGAGTCCAACTAATTCCTAGAATCAATAGCCACACTCAGTCACCTGGCAGGCAAAGAGCCTCAGTCCCCATTTCATTTCTCCAACCTCTTGCTTTTCAGGAAGTCTTCAAGGGTAAAGGAAAGGGAAATGGGGGAACTCTAAGTCATTTTATGGCTGAGTCCAGATTCTGCGAATCCACCAGTGTCTTACCAATCTCTTTTTCCCTTATGAGAGAGGAGGGAAGAACAAGCCAAATTACCTCTTTGCTCTCTTTTAATAATCATAATCATCACCCCTCAGCCCAGGGGGAAAATAATAATAATAATTCAACTACATAATATGACATTGTATGTGCATTTACTGTCTTCATTACCTTCCTCTGCTCACAGACTAGTGTATCTGTCACCCAAAATGTGGCACCAAGAGTCTCCGCTTCCTTCTTTTCTATATTCCTTCTTCAAATGATTTAGTAGCCATTTTTTCAGTGTGTTTTCTGAATCATTCTCCTATTCTTGGGCCTTTGAGCACTTTCCAATTTTTCATTAGCAGAGATAGGACTGCTGTGAATATTGGGTTTTTTTCCAATAAATTGCTTTTCTTTTTCTTCTAGTTTATTTCCTTGAGACTTCAATCCCCAGAATATAATATCTAGATCAAAGGGTGTGGGTATCTTTATAGGGGGAAAGAAAGGGGAAGGGAACAAGGACTTACATATTGCCTACTGCTAGCCAGGAACCATTACAAATATTACCTCATCTAAACTTCACAACAGCCCTGTGCTGTTACTGTCCCCATTTTATGCTGTGCTACTCAGCTGCCTCATATATAAAAGCCCTTATTACAAGCTGTCAAGCTACGTTTCAGAAGGATTGAGTAAAATTACAATGTGCAAATGTACCTTATTTTGACACAGCACCGGCAACATTATGTCCTATCACATATTTAAAAATAAGTGCAAGCCTAATATGCATAAAATAGTATTTTGTCATATTAATCTGCATTACAAAATTGTTAGTAAATTTGTATTTTTCATGAAATACTTTACTATCTTTGTGTATAAAGGGGATGTTTATCTTTTTGGGGGTTACTTACTGAGTGGAAATCAGGTATTGACTTTATATGTTTAATATCACTTCTTTATTTTAGATATTATGCTTTTATCACTTATGTTTGTTACAGTTTTTTCTGTTCTGTTGCTTCCCTTGTGATTTTAAAATTATATTTTGAGGCACAAAAGTTTTTCTTTTATGTGTTTGAACACAATCATTTTGCTTTTGATGATATCTTCCCTTTCTTCAATAGTCAGAAGTTTATCTCTGCTCCGCAGCTAGGATGAACATATTATTGAAGTGCAGGCATAAACTGCAAACTTTGAAGCAAATTTAACCAAGGTTTTTTTGAACTTAGATTAGAAGTAGTTTTGTGTCAATTTAAACTAAAAGTGCCCAGACAGATTTAAAGCAAAAAACACAGTAGTTCTCGCCGTAGTACATATTGAAGAGTGTAAGACTAGATAAATTGTTTGCCTTCTCCAGAACAAGTGATTTATAAGATTTTACTTTGAGATTCATAAGATGTTATTTTGTGTGTTACCTGTACAGCCAGATGACAGAAACATGATGTTTTTTCTTTTGCAAAGAGAAAAAGGTTGTAATCAGGATTGTAGTCTACATACCTGCTGCAATGTGATCATTTCTACTGGTATAACTACAGTCTCTTGGGTGTATGATGGCCTCTGGTTTGAATGCAATTGCTCTCACATATCCAGCTGGCTTGAAGTTAGGAATCATACTTTCACATGGACATGTGAACATCTTATTGGGAATTTTGGTTCCTAAGCTACCAATCCATACACATACATATACATACATAGGTATGGAAGTAAGTAGATTATCTGTCTATCTATCTATCTATCTATCTATCTATCTATCTATCTATCTATCTATCT
>NW_027185764.1:4702569-4722375 GCF_028583685.1 Petaurus breviceps papuanus
GTGTGTGTGTGTGTGTGTGTGTGTGTGTGTGTGTGTGTGTGTGTGTGTGTAAGCAAGAGAATTCTACCTCTAGCATATATTTCCCATTTACCCAAGCCCCTGTTATGGTTTCCCCCTTTATGATCTCCACATTTAAAAACTTCTCCATTTCTTAAATGTTCAACTATGGCACCACCTATTCTTCAAATCTTTCCTGAATTCCTTAGCTAAAAGTTCTCTTGCCTTCTTCAGACTTCTTTCAGCACTTTGTCTGGATCTCTGAATTTGCCCATATCATTAACTTTTATTGTCATTAGTCATACACACACATCTTATGCCCCCATTTGATTATATCCTCACTCCTGTTCTGTACTATTGCTTCCAGTTGCCTTCACCAAAATTCTCATCCCCACTTACCTCCAATCAGGGGCAGGTGGGGAAATGTTTAAGCTTTGTGTCCATGACATACTTTTAAGCTTAATCTGCATTATTATTGTTTTCTCCATCACTTTCTTAAGCATACACAACCAACAAAATAATAAATCAAATCCTGGTTTGTAGTGTTTGCTAGTTTCTAAGGTATTAATATTCACATTTAACAATTGGCTTTCCTGAACTTGTTGAAGCTGGCTCCAGGACACCTTTGCCTCTAGCCTTCTCCACCTTTTTGCAGTTCTACCCCAGGCCTTCCACAGTGCCCTGGAGAAATTCTATTCCATTGTTGGCAAACTTCCAAATCCTATCCACCTATGTGATAGTAATGGCAATTAAAGATTCCCCTGTATTGGCTTGGTTTTCAAATTGATTGTGTTAAAACCCAGAGCTTGTTAATCCCACCTGTGGGATAGACTTTTTGATGTGAAAAGAAAGTCCTGAACTGGGAGGAGCTGGTGATTTAGATTTGGAGAGACAAGAGTGTAGCAGCAAGCACCCCAAGCGTCCTCAGGGTTTGCAGCTACCACAGGTTCTTGGATCTGCTTTGTTAAAGGAAAGCAACTCAAAATGGGTTACCAAGCTTACTTTAATCAGTCAGACATATATCGTTTACCTTGTTCAGGAGAAAAGGTCAGCACCCTGAACCTCAAAGTATACAGGCATAATTATCAAGACAGAAACATCAAGTAGACAGATTTCCAAACTGTCCAACCATTACATCCATACCCAGTCAACATCTGGGTTTCCACATTCTGGGTTTTTCAAAGCCGGGGGACTCTCAACAACGGCTTCCCAGAATTCAGATCAAATCACAGAACACTTCTCAAAGTGAGTCCCAAAACAAAGCTACACGTCAGGGCTTATATAGCCTTCTCCTGGCTCAGAAAATGTAACAACCTTATTGACTCACTGGCCAATCAAAAAGTATCAACTGAAAAACAAGCCTCCCACCCCAGGCTTCAGGTGCACATTAGCCTAGGGGCAGGGAAGATCTTCCAAATTTGCATTCCCATTACAAAGAGAGAGGCAGAAGAACTTTTTGGAAGCAGCACCTCGTGGAGAGAGAGAGAGACTAAGAGAATTGTTGGTGGCCGCTTTGAATTGCCCTGGACTTTTGAGACCTGCCCCCTGAGCTGCCAAGGACTGAGGAGACATGGCTGTTTTGCTGGTACTTTGTCTGTCTGTTTTGATGTTATTTTGCCAGATTTGTCCACTGGTGAAAGACTGTCCTGTTGAAGAAGTCCTGGAACCTGGCATTTGGTTAAGAAGGTCTGAGACTGTCCTGCAGACAGAGAGTGAATACTGTCCACTGGTGAGGGACAGTACTGAGAGTGAATACTGTCCACTGGTGAGGGACAGTACTGTTGTTGCAGGGGTCTGGAGACTGTCCGGCAGACAGAATGAATACTGTCCACTGGTGAAGGACAGTGCTGTTGTTGCAGGGGTCTGGGAGCCTTTCTGTTGGTTCAGAAGCCCTGAAGAAGGATTTTCTTGTTGTATGTTTACAGAAATCCTGGGAGAGGGCTTTGCTAATGTGTTCAGGGGTTCTAGGACTGTTCTACAGACAGAGGATAAATTCATGAAGGGACTGGCAATGTATCTTGTGGCTTTGCTAAGCCTTGTCTCCCCAGGAACTAAGATTGCTGAGAACTTGCCTCGTGTCAAGATGAAGAAAAGACCTCCATTTGGGTATTAAGTGCTATGTTTAAACTTGATGTAACTCTGGGGTAGATTCAATTGTGATCCAGGGGTGGGGAACTTTTGACCTTATGTTTGGAAACTAATCTCCATTTGAGAAGAGGGGCTTTGTGTTGGACTTAATTAAGGTATAGCCTAGGGGTGGAGAAGTATTTAGAACAGGGACTTTGTAATTGATTGAATGATTGGAAGGTCCTGGGGTGGGGTAGTCCTTGGAGATTATTTAATCACATTTAGTAAATGCTGTATTTGGAATGATGTCATGTTTTGATCTTCTCTGTTCTGGGTTTGTTACTGAATAAAATGGAGAGCACCTATGCTGGTATTTTGAACCTGGGAAGTTGCCTTTGCGTGACATTATATTACAACCTACCCCCCAATATTAATAAGAGAAAAAATAGTTGGTCCTCATTAATCCCAGGTTTCACATCAGGATCATATCTTAGGGAAAGAGGGGTGTGGAAGGGAAGAAGAGAAGGGAAGACCTAGAGTGGAGAAAGGAGAACCTTTCTGAAATTTACATTTGGATCTGTTGTTGTTCATCACAATGAAAGAACACAGTCACCCTGCATTGGAACTGAAGATCTCATTGTCTCTGTTTTTATGTTTGTCTAACTAGTCGGATCATTGGTTCACAACACTACTTGAAAATCTTCTAAAAACACTACCCTGATCACATCACATCACTCCTCTACTCAAAAGCCATCAGTGGCTCCTCATTACTGGCTGAATAAAATGTAAAATCCTCAGCCTGATGCTCAGGGTCCACCACAGTCTGACTGTGATCTATCTTCCATTCTAGTCAAACTGGACTGTTATACATCTCTTCATGTCCTGCCTTCTCCTCTCTCTGTGTCTTCCCATGTGTGGAATAGATCGTTCCCCTTCCTGCTGTGGACTTCACATTTAAAAACCCAATTTTCCTAAAAGTTCACTTCTGGGGCCAATCCCTCTACGAAGCCTCTCCTGATGTCCTCAGCTGAAAGTTCTCTTGACCTCCTTAAATTTCTCATAGCACTTTGTCTCTTTGGCCTCTATCATCGTCTGCTCTGCTTACACTCTCAACATTTAATTGATACTACTTTGAGAGCAGACTGTCTTATTTTATTATTGTTTTCCCAGTGCCTAGTCAATCAAATCAATGATCATTTATTAAACATGTACTATGTGCCAAGCACTGTGCTAAGTGCTGAGAATACTATTTTTGTTCAGTCATGTCCAACTCTTTGTGACCCTATTTAGGGTTTTCTTGGCAAAGCTACTAGAATGGTTGGCCATTTCCTTCTTCAGCTCATTTTACAGATGAGGAAAATGAGGCAAACTGGGTGAAGTGACTTGCCCAGGGTCACAGAAGTATATGAGGCCAGATTTGAACTCAGGAAGATGTTTTCCTGACTCCAGTCCTGGTACTGCACCATCTAGCCACTCCTGCTGGAAATACAAAGGGAAGCAAAAGACAGTCTGTCCTCAAGAAACTCACCGTCGAATCCAGATTTGTTTAATTGAATCGCATGTTTGAATCTCACTGTGCTTTAGGTCTCCTGGTCCCAATTTGTGGTCCTATTTCAAATCCTGCCACAAATATATACCAGTTATGTTGCTTTGGGCAAGTGACTTAACCTTTCTCAGTCTCAGTTTCCTCATCTGTAAAATGAGGATAAATAAGAGTGCCTTACTGAGGGTTGTTGTGAAGATCAAATGAGATGCCATATGCAAATGCTTTGTAATGCTATGATAACAATATTGATATTACATTTATTATGTAATTGCTATGGAAATATAAATAAATATAAATATATTTCTATATACAAACATGTTATTACTAACAGAAACAGTAGTACAGGATTCAGTCTGTTTTCTAAGTAATCCTTTGTTGTTCTTCCCTGCTACAGAAAGAACTCTTCTCTTCACACAGCAGGCTGAGTCTGATGCATCGGACACTCCTATCCTTCTGTGGAGGGGTGCTCACAAATACCTCACAGAGGTATCTGGCATGTTGTTTTGTCCTTCACATGCTGGGTGACTTGCGTGCTTATTGTCCTGTTATGGACTAACATAGTAATGTGTAGATCACTGCATACAGCATTCTGGATTCTATCCTCATTAGTCAACATTGTACCTGTATAGGTGAAACTAATTGAAACAGTTCTGCAACGTTTGACCTATTCTAATTTTATGGTATTTATTATCTTGTTGACTTATTCCCTCACCTCTGTGGTGCTCTCCCAAGTAACCTAAGTATACGATGCCTTTTGGGTGCTGTTCATTGTGCAGCTGCCTTTTCCCCCCTTTTTTAATCAACACTTACCTTGAAAGTCAACCTTGAGTACTTTCTGTAGTTGCTACAGTTTTTCTTCAAACCCTGGGACCATTTTTGCAAACAGTAACAATAAACAAAGGAGGGTAAATTCAAGAGAGACTGTAGAGAGAAATGGGACATTTAATTATGTTAAATGTGTACTATTTGAATAAAACTATCCAATGACTAAAGAAATAGACAGTCTATGAGAAAGGCATTCGATCATGAACAAGAGGGGAAAATCAGATATGGGTCTATCCTACAAGTCTTTTATTTTTTAAGGCAAAAAGGGAGTCTTATTACTTTCTCATAAGAAAGGATACAGCCAGCGACACCCAAAAGGGCACCCAAAAGGGCGACAGCAAGGGAGTGGAAGAGAGTATAACTCAAACCAAGTTTATATAGACCCCAGTTCATAACCCCCTACAAGTCCTTGTAATCTATATTAGTTTTTTAAACTAAAATTTCTGATATCTTCCATGGAGGGAACTCCCACTGAAGAAACTGTCTCCAAAGATATAGATCAGCAGCTGGTCTGCAAATTAGAGGTCATAGCCTATTAAATTATGAATAGCTGAAGACAAGGATTATGTCACATACATCTCCGAATCCTCCACAGTGCCTTTTACATAGTAGTCAACCAAATAAACATTTAGTGAGTGAATAAATGATTCTTTGCCTATTGTGTGGGAGCCAAAGGCAGGGATGAGAAAATCCGTAGGAGAAGTAGAAATACCAATCAAAAAAGTTGCTGAAAAGTTTTTGAGTTTGGGGTTTATGTATTTTTCTTTCATTTAGAAGGTTCTTGCTATACATTCTCAATAAATATCAGGCAGGTATAGTCAGTGGATAGAGCATTGGGCCTTGTGTTAGGAAGACCTGAATTTAAATCCAGTCTCACACACTTACTGTGTGACCTTGGACAAGTCATTTAACCTCTTTTGCCTATTTTCCTTTTAATCAAAACTTTCCTTTTATGATTCCTTGGAGGACCATATTGAAACAAAAAAGCACACATTTGCTAAAAATCAAGCAGTGGCACAGAAGAAAATATATCAAATACATACAGCAGAATATATATGTATCAAATATCAATATAAATAAGAAGAAAATATATTTCAAATGTATCAAAATACATAAATCCAAACAAATAAGATCCCTGATGACTCCTTCAAATAGAAACTTCTGGTCCTCTTACTTTTCCTGGCAACTGGCTGTTTCATTCCTCCCACTTTGGCACTTAGAGTATTTTTCTCTCTTTTCCATGATTGTACCCCCCATCTCAACATAGTGCAACCCAATTTATTTATTAAGCACTCACTATATGCCAGGCACTGTGCTAAGAACTGAGGATACAAATGAGAAAAACACAATGCCTGTCCTCAAGGAGTTTATAATCTAATGGGAGGAAGGCAATTTACAAAAGGAAGCTGAAAAGGTTTAGAGGGCCGGGTACAGGAGGAACGATGTTCTATGGAGTTAAAACAAGTAGAATCAATGATGGAAAATGAAGAGTTACCTGAAAAGTTCTGAGCCCTCTATAAAAGAAGAGTTTACTGCTCTGCCCTTCAGCTGTCTAATCAGAGGGGAGAGGCAGCTGAGAAGGTGGTGAGGTAAATATCAAAAGCTGAGTCAATCTGCAGTGTCTTCAGCCTCCCACCTTCTCCTAGCTAGGGCACCTCTTGGGTGGCTTGGTATTTTTCTTTGTTTGTTTTCATTTTTGCATGTGTAAAGATCAAGTGAGAAATGAGGAAAGAAGGAAGTTGGAAAGTGAATGGGGAAAATGTGTTAGGTGCAAGATTCTCTCACTCATCTCTCTTAGAAGGAAAAAAAAATTAAAGAAAATAGAATTCATAAGAATAAACGACCATTACCCATAAGTCATAGGATCAGGTCTGGAAGAGTCCTCAGCATCCGTTCAGTTCAACCTCTACATTTGACATATGAGGAAACTGAGGCCCAGTGAGAGGTCTTATTAACACATAGGTAGTAGTCATCAAAGTAGGGGTAGGAGGGAATTTAAGCCTCAGTTCCCTCCTTAAAACTGTAGGTGTCTTTCAGAGTTCTGTCCTGGTCTCTTTTCTGTTGTGTTCTATATTACTTCATTTGCTTACCTCATCGGCTCCCATGGATTTAATTTGCGTCTTCATGCTGATGAATCTCCAACTGCCTTTTAGACATCTCAGAATGGCTGTCCAGTAGACATCTTAAACTTATTGTGTTCAAAACAGAACCCATTATCTTTTCCCTTAAACTCTCCCCACTTCCTACCTACTCTATTACTGCAGACAGCAATACCATCCTCCCAGTGGCCTCTGGCTTGCAACCTAAGAACCATCCTCAATTCCTTACCATCTCTCACCCTCCCCCTGCCCGTATCCAATCTGTGGCCAAGGGCGGCAGATTTCCCCTTTGAATAGGTCCCCTTCTCTTCTCTGATAGGGTCACCTCTCTGATGGACCTCATCACCGTTAGACTGCTGGTGGGTCTGCCCTCCTAAAATCTCTCCCTCTTCCAATCTATCCTCCATTCAGCCACCAAAATGTCGCCTTCTACTCAGTAAACTCCAACGGCTTCCTGTCGTTTCCAGGATCAAATACAAAATGCTCTTTTTGGCATTCAAAGAACCTTATAACCTAGTCCCCTCTGCCTTTCCAGTCTTCTGATAAGTAGTAAAAGTATGACAGGGAATAATATCATTGTTTTGGTATGAGATAACTACCATTCATCCTGGAATATATATATATGCTTTACTCCAGATACCCATAGAATATTACTATAGAGGGGAAAAAAGGCAACCTTTTACATCCCAATGTATGCTTTTTGGTCAGGTGACATTGGCCTTCCTGGCTGTTCTCGAACAAGACACTCCCTCCTAGCTCCTGGCATTTTCTCTGGCTTGTTCCCCATACCTGGAATGCTTTCCCTCCACCCTGACTACTGAACTCCTTGGCTTCCTTTAAGTCTCAGCTAAGATCCCATCTTCTAAGGAAAGCTTTCCCCAACCCTGCACATTCTAGTGCCTCTTTCTTTAATAATTTCCTATTTATCCTGTATATAGTTTGCTTTGTAGATATTTGTTTGAATGTTGTCTAGATTGTAAGTTCCTTGAGGGTAGGGATTATCTTTTGCCTCTTTTGTTTCCCCAACACTTAATACAGTGCCTGGAACATAGCAGACACGTAAAAAATATTAATTGCTTGATTGACTCCAGAGCCAGTGCTCTTTTCATTATGCCCTACTGATGGTATATAAATCAATGCATTGGTTTTAGTTGCCTCTAAGACGTGCAGTTGGAAATGAGGCCTATCCTGGTCTTCTACTCTTAGCAACTCAGTTTCCTTATGTGTAGAATGGGGGTGGGGATGGCCTAGATGGCCTCTAAAGACCCGTCCAACCCCAGATATGTGATTCTATGCCCTCTCATATATACATTTTGTACAATGAAAAATCTCTGTGGTCGAATACACATGAAATGACAATTATTTCTGGAGTAATGGTAAGTAAGCAGTAAGCATAGCCAACCTTTATGCCTGAGAATATTTGGGAATGACATATGAATTTCCTTTCTCACCCATCCTACTTTTAATACTTACTACTTTGAACTTGGGGAAGTGAAATTAATCTCCCCGAGCTTTAGTTTCTTTATCTGTACTAGATGCCTTCTAGGATTCCTTGGTGTTCTAGACTCTACGATTTTCTGGCATCCCCCTAGTCAAACATTAATGGCCAAGGTGGATGGCTTTCACGATCCTCCTGATTCTGAAAAATGCTTCTTTCTCCAATCCTCTTCTGTCTCTTCTCTAGATCTCCTTGCTCTCCTTGGTCCCACCCACATTCTTCTTTCCTTCTCTTTCCCAAGTAGCACTTTTCCCTCCCTTTATAGTGATATCCTGTGGGTATCTGGAGTAAAGCAAACATTTATATATATTGCAGGATGAAGGGTAGTTATCTTGTACCAGCACAATGACATTCCCTGTTATACTTTTAATGCCACTTTCTGGATAAGACTTTGAATCTCTTGTTTCATTCATTCAAATGAACATTTATTAGATTCTTATTTATATACGAGACTTTTTGCTAGTACTGTGGGGGATAGGAAGGTAAACAAGTCATGCTCCATGTCCTCACGGAACATCAGTCTAAGAAGGACGATAAAAATATAGATAATTTTAAATACAACATAATAAAATGCATGAAAGGTATAAGCAACATAGTACATGAATGTAAGAATGATCCAGTCCATGGGGGCCGCTAGGTGGCACAGTGAATAGAGCACCAGCCCTGGAGTCAGGAGGACCTAAATTCAAATTTGGCCTCAGACACTTAATGCTCACTAAGCGTATGACCTTGGGCAAGTCACTTAACACCAATTGCCCTGCTTTCCCCCCTCCAAAAAGCAAAAACATAAAATAAAAGAATGATTCAGTCCAGCTGGGGAATCAGGAAAGGCTCCCTAGAGAAGGTAACCTCTAAGCTGGGTAGGATTGTGTGGGTGATGAGTAGGTGGAGAAGTTTCAGGAAGAGAGAGCAGAAGGAAGTAGGAAGGAAAACAAGTTGGGTTTTGACTGAAGAAACAGAGAATTTTAGAGTGACCTACTTGGACTTCTAATGCCACAAACACTGATCTATCATGAAAACAGTAATAAAAACTCCATTTACATTTGGAAAGAAACTCATGGTTTCAACGTCATCACCTGGAAAAACAAAGCCATGTAGCCTGCCTGCTGGTAGAACAAATAAGATTCAAGGCCCTTCTATTTGTAGATTCTTCATTTCATGCAGTCACAATTAAGTTAGACTCAAATAGATTCTTTCATCATAAAGGTCACAGCCTTCCTTTTCTGGTTCATTGTTCATGTTCTGAAAGAAAGTGTAGGCAAATTAAAAAGAAACAGAATAAGGTTTGACACTCTCCTTAGATGAACAAGTCTTAATCAATTTTTTTGTCTTGTTGGAAGTGGGGTAAACCCCAATGGAGAAACTCTAAGAATTGAGTTTATGCTTTCTGTTGTCACTAAAATAAAAAATAATTTTGTTAGTTCAAGATTATTACTTCAAACACAATAGGGAAACATGTGCCACTAATGGCCCCTGTTATATTTCACTCACTTCTTGATGTTAGAGGGCTAACAACTCATATATTTAGAGAGCTCTATAATTTGGAGAGCACTTTCCTCACAACAACCCTTGGAAGTTGAACAAATGTTATCTCCATTTTATTGATGGAGGAACTGAGATTCAGAGTTGAAATGACTTGCTCTAAGTCATATGGGTACTTAACAACAGAGCCAGAGCTCAAACCTAGGCCCTAATTCCAAAGTCAATAGTAGTTCTAATTTCTATAAGCATTGGAACTGCTTATCTCACGATAAGAAGTGACTCTTCTCCTCAATGTCAACCCCTCTGTTTTTTGCCATGAAATCCCACACCTTTCTACCTCTTTTTGTTCACCTCTTCTCCCTTATTTTCATTCTCTAGCCATCCACTGCCTTCCCCCCCCCATGCCTATAAACACGCATAGCTCCTCTTCATTTTACAAAACCAGCTCTGTTTCATTTTGTGAAACATTCACTTGACCTTATCATTCTTTCAGCCCGTTGTCTTCTCTCTCTCCTTCCTTTCACAGCTATATTCCTAGAAAAAAAAGCTGTCTCCCTTCTTTCTGTTCTGTTCTTCACTATGCTGTCACCTGGTTTCCACTGTCATCAATTGATTGAAACTGCGCTCTCCAAGGTTTCCTGTCATCTCTTAATTGCCAGGTCCAATGGTCTTTTTCCAGTCTTCATCCTTCTTGACCTTCCTGAAGCATTTGACACTGTTGACCACCCTCCTTCTGGATACTTTTTGTTCTCAGGGTTTTCATGACTCTCTCTCATGTCTCCTGGGTCCCCTTCTCCTTATCTGAGTCTCCTTTGATGGAATGCCATCCTTACCTTCCTCCCTGTGCTCAGGTATTCCTCAGTGCTCTGGCCTGGGCCTCATCTCCCCACACTTTCTCAGTGGTATCATCAGCTCCCATGAGTTCAATGCTCTTGTCTATGAAAATGACCCCAGATCTATATCCAGTCATCATTTCTCATTTGAGCCCCAGTTCTACATCAGCTACCAATTAGACATTTCCAGCTGTGTGTCTTAGAGGCAACTAAAACCCAACACGTCCAAAGCACAAGTCCTTACCCTAACTCCTCATTGTTATTGAAGGTACCGCCATCTTTTCAATCACCCAGGTTCATAATATCAGCATAACCCACTACTCTTTGACTCTCTCTCACTACCTACCAATCATTACCCATGTCCAACCCACATCCATTTCGACCACACTACCTAAACCCAAGCATATGCCAGGGCTTGTTGGTTCTGCCTCTGCAAGATCATTCACATTTCTCTCCTTTTCTATATTCACAGAGTCATCACTCTGATATCTCTCACTTAGGGGGTTGTAATGACTCCTTAATTTGTTTCTCTACCTCTAATTTCTCCCCTCAGATGCCAAAAATGACTTTTTTTTTTGCTTTTTTGGAAGGGGGAGGGTAGGGCAATTGGTGTCAAGTGACTTGCCCAAGGTCACACGGCTAGTTTTTGTGTTAAGTGTCTGAGGCTGAATTTGCACTCAGGTCCTCCTGACTCCAGGGCCAGTGCTCTGTTCACTGTGCCACCTAGCCACCCCAAAAATGACATTTCTAAAGAACAGATCTTGACCATATCACTCTCTTGATCAAAAATCTCTAGTGACTATTGCCTTTAACATAAAATACAAACACTTCTATTTGGCATTTAAAGCCCTTCACAATCTGACTTAAGCCTCCCCTTCTGCCTCTGCATGAGGTTTCTACGCAGAGGGAAGGACTTTCAGAGCAGGAGGCACGAGGTAAACCTTGTCACATTTATTTCTTACACATGTGCCTCACTGCTGTTCTGGTCTAAGTTTAAACCTACTCCTCCAGTGGATGCTGTGTGTATTTGTAGGAAGGAGTAAACCAGTTTCTTAGCAGAAGGTTTTGCATTAACTGTCTTCACCATGTTATCTGAAAGTAGTAGTAGTAGTGTAGTAGTAGTAGTGTAGTAGTAGTAGTAGTAGTGTAGTAGTAGTAGTAGTAGCAGCAGCAGTAGTAGTAGTGTAGTAGTAGTAGTGTAGTAGTAGTAGTGTAGTATTAGTAGTAATGTAGTAGTAGTAGTAGTGTAGTAGTAGTAGTAGTAGTAGTAGTGTAGTAGTAGTAGTAGTAGTAGTAGTAGTAGTAGTAGTAGTAGTGTAGCAGCTGCTCTCTGGAGACCCAACAAACAAGCCAAGACATCATGCTCATCATTGGACCCCTTCAAGAACAAAGGACAAGGAACAATAACCCTTCCAGGCTTAACCTTCCAGGAAACCTTAGACACCTCTAAGACTCAGATCAAACACAGGCTCCTATCTTGATCTCTCCATTTGCTAATCCCCTACTCAAGAAATTGCTTTGTTTGTAATCAGTCAATAATCAATAAACATTTACTAAGTGCCTATGTGCCAGGCACTGTGCTAAGTGATGAGGATACAGAAGGAGGGAAAAGTTCTCAAGGGGCTTACAGTCTAATGCCAACAAGTACACAAAGTGAGTTATATCCAGGATAAAAAGGAAATAGTTAAAAGAGGGAAGGCGCTGGGATTAAGAGGGGTTTGGCAAAGCTTCTCGTGAAAGGTGGGATTTTAGTTGTGATTTAAAGGAAGCCAGGGAGATCAGTAGTCCGAGGCGGAGGGAGAGCATACCAAGCATGAGAGAGAGCAGAGAAAAACAGCAGGAGCAGAGGAGGAGTGTCTTAATTGAGGAACAGTCAGGAGGTCAGCACTGAATCAGAGTACGTGTTGAGGTGTAAGGTGACAGAAGATTAAAAAGGTAGGAGGGGAGTGGGTTACCAAGGGCTTTGGATGCATTCTGTATTTGATCCTGGCAGCAGCAGGAAGCCACTGGAGTTTACTAAGTAGGGGGTGACACGGTTGGACCTGTGCCTTAGGAAAATCACTGTGGTGACTGGATAGAGAATAGATGGCAGTGAAGAGAGGGTCAAGCTCCGAAGACCCAACCAGATTATTGCAATAATCCAGGCATGAGGTGATGGGGGCCTGCCCTAGACTGGTGATGGTGTCAGAGGAGAGAAGAGGACTTACTCCAGAGATATTGAGAAGTGAAATGGACAGGCCTGGGCAGCAGCGTGGAAATGAGAAGTAGAGAGATAATGAGAAATCCAGGATGATTCCTAGATTGTGAGCTGAGGGACTGGAAAGAGGGTGTTTTATTTCTACGGTAATCAGGAAAGTAGGAAGGTGCAGGGGAAAAGATAGTTCTGTTTTGGATGTATTGAATTTAAGATATCTAGTTCAAGATGTCTGAAAGGCAGTTGGAGATGAAAGGCTGGAGGTCAGCAGACACGCTGGGGCAAGAAAGGTAGATTTGAATCTCATTAGCATAGAAATTATAATTAAACCCATGGGAGCTGATGAGATCACCAAGTGAAGGAGTGTGGAGGGAGAAGAGAAGAGGCCTAGGAAAGAATCCTGAGGGACACCCACGATGAAAGGGCTGGATGGGGATTCGGTTAAGGAGATTGAGAAAGGGTAATCAGGTAAAGAGGAGGAACCAAGAGAGAGTGGTGTCCCCCAAAACTGAGACGAGAGAATCAAGGAAGAGAGAAAGACTGCAGAAAGCTCAAGGAGACTGAGGACTGAGAAAAGGCCACTGACTTTGGCAACTAAGAGATCATTAGTAACTCGGGAGAGAGCAATTTCGATGGAATGATAAGGTCAGAAGCCAGATTGTAAGGAGTTAAGAAGGGGCTTGGGAAAGCTTCTCGTAAAAGGTGGGATTTTAGTGGGGACTTAAAGGAAGCCAGGGAGGTCAGTAGTCAAAGGAGAGGGAGAGCATTCCAAGCATGAGAGAGAACGGGGGCACTTATTGCCTTTTCTGATGGCCTTTTTGAGGAGTTTAGCTACACAGGGCAGAAGAGATGCAGAATGATAGTTAGCAGGGATGTAAGGATCAAGTAAGGGTTCTTTCCAGGATGGGGGAACATGTGGTCATGGCTGTAGGCAGCAGAAAATGAGCTAGTGGGCAGGGAGACACTAAAAATAAGTGAAAGAGTGGGGAGAACAGGGGTGGGGAAAGGGAGGGGGGAGGGGAATCTGTTGGAAGAGGAGCATGGAATGGATCGTTTGCCCAAGTAGAGGGCTTAGCCTCGATAAGGAGTAAAGGCACTTCATCACATGAAACAGGGGTTAAGGAGGAGGCGTGGCCGAGGAAGGGGGAGAGGAGGGAGCTCTCCGTGAATGGCCTCAATGGTTTTCTGTAAAATAAGAGGCAAATGTTTGCTTATTTGTGTTCCTCTTGTTTTCTATTAAGAGAACAAAAAGCCCTTTAGGGAAGGGACTGTTTCCTATTGTCTTCCTATCCTCAGTGCCTAGTGAAGCTTCTGGTACTATTAATCAATGCTCATCAGTTGAATGAACAACTCTCTGGGGCAGCCAACACACAGAGCATTTGTCTGTGCTTACAGATGTGAGGACCCAGGCTGAGGGAAGTGCACTGACTTACCCAAGGTCAAACAATTTGGGGCAGAGATGGGACTGCAACCCTAGAGTCTCAGATACCAAATCCATTGTTCCAACTTTGATACCATACTTGGATGCTAGTGCCTGTTTCCCCTTACTGCGGTTGGGAGCCACAGAGTCAGAAATGTCCCATCATCAGTTTCTTCTCTGAGATTCTGGAACAATCTGGTTTCTTCATTTCTCCTCTGAACCTTTACTGAGAGTCTCTTCTGTGAGATAATAATAATAATATTTATGTAGTACTATAAGGTTTGGAAAGCACTTTACAAATAACCCATTTTATCTTTGCAAAAACCCTGGGAGGCAAGAGATATTTTTATTTCCTTTATAGATGGGGAAACTGAGCCTGAGAGAAGTTAAGTGAATTGCCCAGGATCACAGGGCAATCTGATTCAGGATTAGAATTCAGGCCTTTCTGACTCTAATAGTCTGTCCACTGGGCTACCTAGCTACCTCTTTGCTTTTATAAACTAGTCTAGAGGTCAAAGCATGCCTCTTCTGATGATCACCATGCTCCTAAGGATAAATCTGATAAATAACTCTGGAGCTTAGTTTTTTACCAACCACTTAACCATTATAAGCAAAAACGACTTCTTCACAGGCCATACATCATCTATTCTCTACATTTTGTGAACCTTCATAGTGGCATTGGGTCTTGAGTGCAATAGAGGCCGGTCAGCTGTGGCGAGTATGTATGTACCATCTATGTGGGATAGCAAATTGGAGCCTCTCGTTGTCCATCACCATGGAAACAAGTGCTAGGAGCAGATACAGGCAGGAAACACCATCTGGTTTTAAAAACAAACACACACAGGCACACATGCATACACATGCACATGTATGTGTGTGTACACACACACACACACACACACACACACACACACACACCCCTTCCCATATTGAACTTACTTTTATAAGTGGCAGAATTAACACCATCTATTCTTAGTGTACCAGCCCAAATCAATCTGTTGGGATTTTCTTTGATTTTTCTTAGTCATTTCAGGCACCATCTAGCAGTTATCACTTCCAGTTTGCAAGGGAAAATATGTTTAATCTAAATTAATAAACTGAAGGCTCTTAATCACAAAACAATTTTCAGACAAAAAATACATTCATTTTGCTCAGGCTGGACAGATACATACAGGGTTGTGCTGGGGCCAGCTCAGACAGACTCTTAAGAATTAATTGCAGGGCGGCTAGATGGTGCAGTGAATAGAGCACTGGCCCTGCAGTCAGGAGGACCCGAGTTCAAATTCAGCCTCAGACACTTAACACTAAAACTAGCTGTGTGGCCTTGGGCAAGTCACTTAACCCCAATTGTTCTCCAAAAAACAAACAAAAAAAAATAAAAATAAAATTACTTAACCCCAACTGCTTAAAAAAAAAAAGAATTATTGCTAAATTTTCAGTGTGAGAATTTACACCTCGGAAATCAGCAAATGCTACAAATCAGGCCTTGATTTATTGTTTTCTTAACTGTCTATTCTTAAGAAAAATCATGGAGAAAGTGTTAATGATGCAGATTTAACTCTTTTTTGGGAAGCAATGGGGTTAAGTGATTTGTCCAGGGTCACACAGCTAGTAAGTGTCCAAGGCCATATTTGAACTCAGGTACTCTTGATCCCAGGACTGGTGCTTTATCTATTGTAGCACCTAGCTGCAGGTTAAACTTAAAAGTGTTGTGTATACATTTTTCCCCACCAAAGAGGTGATTATTAAACCTTTACCAGCATATCTCTGGGTATACACATACGTATGGATGGAGGCAGAGGTTCTAGATGTGGGTACAAAGAATGAAGATACTTGTAGTACAATTCAGTCTTACCAGAGGCATCATAGGACTGAAGGCAATATCATCCTGTGTCTAGGGTCACTATAGTCATTCACTCATTGGGTCTCCAAACATTTGAATGCCTACCATAGGTTATGTAGTGTGTGGGCAGTGTGTGCTGGCATATTCCTGGCCCTGTCTCTATGTGAGCTGATGGTACCTACTAAGTGTCGGGTGCTGTGTCTGACATGATGAAGACTATAAAGTACCACCCCCACATACCTATAGGAGGTAACAGATAATACCAATGTAACATATGTTAGCGTCATGTGAGAAGTAATGCCGCTTATAAGAATGTATTAAATGCAATATTAATATATAATAAGTAATAATCCTTTATAATAAAGAATAAACAGAGTTGAAAATGGATCAATGTCACCCTAAGGGGAGGTATTGTAGGTCTGACTCAGACTGGTTCAGTGTTTCAGGTTCAGAATCAGAAGGAAATGGGGCATTCACATCATCTAACATTTTCCAGGAGGAGGTTTACATAGCCATAAGAAGGAAAGGATATTCAGCAAAGATACAGCACTGATTCAGTCTGGCCCAGCTTCTGTGGGTCTCTATTGCCTAGACCATTCCACCAGTTAGAGGCTTAAAGGAGATGCTTCTAATCTCCCATGCACTGCTTCTGTAAACTACACCAAGGATTCAAGCCTGAGTCCTACTGGCAATTAATTGATCATCAAGGACAGCTTCAATATTTTTATAGAAAAAAATAGCCTACACAGTGCTCCGACATACAGGACTTTTTTCATGGAGTTCCATAGGACTTTGTTTTTGGCTCTCTCCTGTTACATGTTTTTATCAATAACTTGGATGAAGGCATGGATGGTATGTTTATCAGATTTGTGGATAACAAAAAGCTGGGAGGAATAGCTAACACATTGAATGATAAAATCATGATTCAAAAAAATCTCAACAAGCTGAAATGATGGACTAAACCCAAGAAGATGAAATTTAATAGGGATAAACAGAAAACCCTACACTTAGGGTGTTTTTCTTTTAAATCAGCTGCACAAATACATGATGGAAAAGAGGAGGCTTGACAACTGTTCTGTGAAAAAGATCTGAAAGTTTTAGTGAACTGTAAATTCAGTGAGAGTCAACACTGACATGGCAGCCAAAACAGCTAATGCAATCCCAAGCCGAGTTGAGAAAGGCTCACAGTGCCCAGAATGAGGTGGGTGATAGTCCCTCTGCTCTCTTCTGGCCAGACCAGATATGAAATATCATGTACACTTTCAGGCACTTCATTTTTGGAAGGATGTTGATAAGCCTTGGCACTTTGAGAGGAAAATCCAATTGGTGACCAAATGTCAGGGGAAAGAAATGAGAAATGCTTAGAAAAGCAAAGATTTTAGGGGTAGTGTGATGGACTTTTTTCACTTCTTTTTTCAAGACATATCATATGGATAAAATATTAATCTTATTTTGTCTAAGTATATAAATGGCTAGTAGTTGAAGGTAGGTTAATTGTGGCTTCTTAGAAGGAAAAAGAAAACTTCCCAACCATTGCAACTTTCTAAAAGTAGAATAGGAGTTACTGATTTCCCTTGTCACTGACCATCTTCAGGAAGGGGCTGGATAAGCACAGAGACGCTGTGAAGGCACAGGTGGGACGGGATGACCTGTGAGATGCCTTTCAATTCTGAGATTATATAATCCTATCTGATATTTGTTGAATTGCTTTTGAATTCCCATTTTTGTTCATCTCTTCAGTGTAGCCATCACATCTCTGCTGATGACTCACCAGTTTTTTTGTTTTTTTTCTTTTTGCAGGACAACTGGGGTTAAGTGACTTGCCCAAGGTCACACGGCTAGTTTTGTGTGTGTGTGTGTGTGTGTGTGTGTGTGTGTGTGTGTGTGTGTGTGTGTGTGTGTAAGTGTCAGAGGCTGGATCCAAACCCAGGTCCTCCTGACTCCAGGGCCAGTGCTCTACTCACCTAGCCACCCCGACTCACCAATTTTTAATTCCATTATCACCTTTTCTTCTAAGGTCCAGTACAGAACTTCCCACTCTCCTTGAAATCCCCATGCAGATGTCCAGTCAATGCCTCAAACATAGTATGTAAAAGACTGAACTCATCATCTTCCTTCCAAACCACCTCTTCTTCCTAATTTCCTTCTTAAATATTGCCACCAATCTCCTGGTTACCTAGGATTGAAACCTCAAAACAACCTTTGATTTTCCCTTTCTTTCTTGTTTTTCATAATTTGTTTCTAAATTGTGTTATTTCTACCTTTTTGGTCTTTTTTATAACCTGCCCCTTCTCTCCACTTCTATTTCCTCCTCTTCAATTGTCTATTGTCTCTTTAAAAAAAAAAGAAAGGTTTTGTTGATGTGTTTTGACAAACATCATTCCAGGAAAAATTGTTTGTAACTAAGTAAAACAACTAAATAATCTAACAATACAATGGCCTCATATGATACCCCCAACTGGTCTCCCCAAATCCATTCCCTCTCTTCTCTTACACACTGATATATTGTTCTAAAGTAATCAACATCAGAAACATATATATATACACATATACATACACACACACACACATCCAAGTCAACTTAATAACTATTTACTAAGCTCCTACAATGTGCCAGGCACTGTCCCAATCACTGGGAATATAGGGAAAGAGAAACAAACAAACAAAAACAAAAAATCAATCTCTGATCTGAAGCTTCTCTCTTTTTTCCTTGGTAGAAGCCATAGGAACAAAATTGCACCAATCCCATATTCCTTTCTGCCATCGCTTTATAACCATAGTTCCCAGAATGCTGATAGATGCCTCTATGGATTGGTACAGGACTCAGTGCTCATAGCCTCACTAATTAGCCCCATAGGCAGAAGTTATCTTATCTGCCTTGGCCTGACCAGAACCTCAGTTCTCATGACCTACACATAGAACTGACTCCAAAGGCACACATTTGGAGACTCTTATACTCACTCTCAAGTATTAATTGCTCACCTAGCATACACTAAATAAGTAATCCCTATCCTCCGTTCTGTCTCTCACACTCCATTCTCCTTCAATCGATTAATAACTACTCCTTACTCTATCACAAGCATAACAAAGGGGGTAGTTTTCACTACCTACATGACTAATGAGCAGGAGAATGTCTTGGTTCTCTCTTAGAGCCTGAGTGGGAATAAAATAATGACTCTGAACAGCTGGGCAAATGTTGAGTCTTGCCTACACAGCTGTTTTGTCTTCCCTGGGATTCTCTGCCATAAATCACATAGAGCTCATAGACTTTTAGGATTTAGAGTTAGGAGGGATATTTGAGATTAACCAGTCCAAAGTCTGTATTTTATAGATGAGTCAATTCCCAGCACCTCTCAGGCCCACATCTCTCTGTCTTGTCCACAATAGTAACCAGGAAAATTTCATCATATGCTTTGTTCAAATACAGGTTGTGTCAATGGCATTCCCCTCATCTACCTATCAAAAAAGCAAATGAGGTTAGTATGGCATGACCTGTTTTTGATAAAGCAATGCTGGATTTTAATGATCATGGCTTCCCTTTCTAAATGATTACAAATCATTCTTCTAAGAAAACATACTAGAATTTTATTATAAATAGAAATCATACTCACTTGTCTAAACTTTTTAGTCTCTACTCTCACTCCTCTGTTTTTTTTTTAATTAGAACATTCAACCATCTTCAGTACTGTACCACCTCCCCAAACCACTGTGGTTTTTCAAGGATTGTTAACAATAGTTTAGCAATCACATTTATTTGTTCTTTCAGCCCTAGTGACTTGAACTTATTGAAGATGGCTAAGTGATCTCTTTTCGTCACTTATATTGTCTACAACTCCTTGTTAGCCATTCTTGTAAATAGCCTCCCTCCTTCCCTCCCTTCTTTCTACCCTCCCTCCCTCCCTTCCACCCTCCCTCCCTTCCACCCTCCCTCCCTTCCTTCCTCCCTTCCACCCTCCCTTCCTTCCTTCCTTCCTTCCTTCCTTCCTTCCTTCCTTCCTTCCT
>NW_027185764.1:4722385-4736770 GCF_028583685.1 Petaurus breviceps papuanus
CCTTCCTTCCTTCCTTCCTTCCTTCCTTCCTTCCTTCCTTCCTTCCTTCCTTCCTACCTTCCTTCCTTCCTTCCTCACCACCCAGGATGGAAATTCAAGGGCTACTTAGAAGCCCAATCCAACTACTCCCCAAAGCCTTACCATATTGATGCCAAATTTAGTGTAGATACCCAATTAGCTTAGCCCACTACAGCTCAGAAATTCTGAACTCAAGAGACCCACCAGTCCCAATTTCTGGATATCTCTCCCATTTTCCAAAAACACTCTCACCTCCCCATTTTCTGTGATCATCACACAGTTGACCTAAAGCTGCAATCCCATCCTTTCTTTCCCCTTCTTTGTGTTTTCAAAATTTTATTCTTGAAAGCTTCCCATTCCTTTTACAATGAGTTAGTAATGTGAATTTTAGATCATAGGATACTATTCACACTTTCCCTGAGTTTTGGGAAAATAGCTCTACTAAAATCTAGAGTAGGAATAAAACCGTGTTGAGGTTCCTCTCCATCTCTAACATGGGTTTGAAGGTACAGTGATAAATTCCTTCTAGTATTTCCATCATTTCTACCTCAGCAAAAAGTTAGGACTGAACAAATTCTGGATAGAAGTTCCATTTACTAACACCTTCATCTTTTGACAAAGGAAATTATAATTAAAGTGAAGAATTTATTGGTGACTCTACTTTTACTAGGGAAAGAGCTCTATCAGACATCTGTATGTTGAAATCCCTGATCACTGACCCCTCTATTAGGTCTGCATCATTTCCTATACTACTTATTTTTTGTCTCCTTCTGACTATGTATTCTCTAGTCTGTTCTCATGACAATATTGCTAATATTCTTCCTTCCATTGATTCTCACCCAAATATTCTCTACTATGATTTCCCAATCCAGTTCCTAGACTTCTTCATTTGAACCTTACATCTTAATTACTACCGAATTAATGACTGTACAGTGTATTACAACACTGTATATAGTTTTTTCTATCATAAGTCTTATTCCACTAAGCATAAGTGATACTAGTGACTTTAAATATTTACTTCTTGTGTTAAGATATCTAATTCACCTTCCTTATTACTCATTTCGTACATTTTTTGTAAAAATATGTATGTTAGTTTTATCCCTGGATTTTGTCTCTCATGAATTACTGGTCCTCTCTGCTGAAAATCTTATTCCTTTGTTGTACCTGTTTTCTCATTTACTTGGGAGATATATGTTTAGCCCATTTCCTGGTACACAGTAGACACTTAATAAATGTTTGTTGACTGTCTATTGGGGGTCATTTTCAGCCCGTACCTTCTATTTTAAGTTTAAGAGCTTTTAGATAAGATTTGCAAGATTCAAATTTAACTTTTTTAAAAATTATTTTTCATTAAGTGATGAATTACATCCCTGGCCAAGAGCCCAGCACTGTTTTATCGTAAGCTATGACCCAGAAATCCACAATTGATTCTCAGATAGCATCTTTTTAACCAGCTGCTCATTTCACCAAACCACTTCTTTTACAGAGTACCTTTGGCATTAGTGATGACAACACCACCTGTGTCTAAGCTCTCTGTTTTCTTAAGTAGGACATCATCATTCCCAGCAATGCTTTTTAGGTTTATTTTTAGCTATAAATATCATTTATCTTCACCTGAATCACCAGAAGTAGATAGTAATTGTCAGGTTTGACCAGCCTTGGAAAAGTCTTTGTCATGTCCCAGATTCACATCCTGAAAAGATAAAATACCTCCTGGTTGACACTAGTCACATTGGGTTCACACTCACTTACCTCAATCCTTCTTAGCAGTCAAATACTACTGGTTAAACCCTCTTCATCTGATAACTACCGAATATTCTCTCTCATGGGGATAACAGTGAATCCACATCACTCTAAATCAGGGCTTCTTACACCATTTCCACTAGTTACTGACCCCTTTTCTCCATTCACAGCTTTGCTGGCGTTGCTGGTCTGAGGACATACTCAATGCATAGTGCAAATGGTTTATGTTCACAACCAAGGCTGCAGGGATGTTGCCTGATGCAACATGGGCAAATGCTGCCAGATACACCTCGGATTCATTATGAGTTTGATTTTGACTTAATTTTTGGTCGTTGTGGGTTCAGAAACCTTTTACTGTTGCCAAATTTTCATAACCTCATTTAGGGTTGAGACCCACAGTTTAAGAAGCATTGCTCTAAATAAACCCATTTTCCATTCATTCTAAATTTCCCACGGATTGGGGTCATTATTGGGGAATTTGTATGTTAATTGCACCTTAATCAACTAGAGTACCCATTCCAGACATAGCAGGACTTCTAAAATCATCTAAAGGACAAGGAACATACATTTTAAAAGTAAAGCAAAAAAAAAAAAATCAAGGAAAAATTGATTAACAAAACTATGAGCAAATTCAAACACCTTTCTCAACAGTTACAATCTAATCACTCAACTTCCAATGAATGGTATCAAGATAAAAGGCTCTATGAGTGCTGTCCTTGGAAGACTTCACCTATGTGAATAATTAATTCTCTTTGGGTGGCCAGATTGGGAGAAGAAGAAGAAGTCATTCTATATCTCCTTTTGGTTTCATCTTGGTACCTGACTAGAAAGCTATCTCATGGCAGGACTCACTCTTATTTTTGGAATTGTTTAGTCATCCCACATGGAATCAAGTTTCATGGTTGCTTTTCGCTTTCCACTCTGAAACTATAGCAGTGATAGAAGGCCATGGAAGATTGTCCTTCTGAATGAGGCTAGGGGAAGTGCCATGAGCCTGAGGTGCTCAGTCAACTCTGCTAGCCACACATCTCATAGTTGTTAAAGAAGGTTGTGGGGTGGCTAGGTGGCACAGTGAGTGGAGCACCGGCCCTGGAATCAGGAGGACCTGAGTTCAAATCCGGCCTCAGACAAAAAAAACTAGCCATGTGACCTTGGGCAAATCACTTAACCCCAATTGCCCTCCAAAAAGCAAATATATATATATATATATATATATATATATATATATATATATATATGTAAAATAAGAAGGATGTAGAGATTTAGAGAGAAACAATTACCTCCTGCATTGTATGAATTGATTTTTATTTTTAAATATAAAAAAAACTGACACCATTTAAACCTACTTGGTTTTTTATTTTTTTTTAAGTTTTAATTTTAATTTTTTTAGATTTTCCTTTTTGCTTTTTTGGAGGGGGGAAGGTAGGGCAATTGGGGTTAAGTGACTTGCCCAAGGTCACATGGCTAGTTTTTTGTGTTAATGTCTGAGGCCGGATTTGAACTCAGGTCCTCCTGACTCCAGGGCTGGTGCTCTCTTCACTGCCACCTAGCCACTCCCCAAATCTACTTGTTTAAAAATAAAAGAGTGCTGTGTGTCCTTGTTTGTTCTTTGCTGTTAGTGAGACCAAAGCTTAGAAGGATGAGATTTTTGTAAATACCATAAGAGTGATATAGAGGTATCCCTTCCACCTCATGGGTTAGGGGCACAGCACCGCTATGAACTGGAAAATCTGCATAAAATTGTTTGGTCTTCCCTTCATACCAGAGAAGTCTGAATTTTTTTTCTTTTTTGTTTATGGGGTGTTTACAGTACCTTACTGTAAAATTTGGGTTGATATTATACAATACTGCACATATACAATACTATACATATATTTTATGCATTTCTGAGTTTCTAAACTTTTTTTGTGCAGTCTATTGGGCTTCGTGTGTCATCTGCAGTTTCTGCAAAATTCCCCCCAAATCGCCATTTAATTTCTTACGCCTATGCATGATATGTGACAACCACAATGGGGAAAGCCACAACATGGAAGGGATAACTGTAATATGTGTGAAACGCTTTGGATTTCAGAGAAGTAGAAGCCTGTTTATACCCACATACCTGCCTTTCCATCGTCCTATGAGCGAGACATTTTTAATTTTGACAGAAACTGTTACATACTGCAAGTCATGGAACAAAACACCATTAGGATATTGGTATTAAAAGAATGGATATTGTGAATAGAGCACCGGCCCTGGAGTCAGGAGAACCTGAGTTCAAATCCGGCCTCAGACACTTTAATACTTACTAGCTGTGACCTTGGGCAAGTCACTTAACCCCAATTGCCCCTCCCCCCCAAAAAAAGTATGGATATTTGTTTCAGGAAGAAGTTTCAGGGCATTAAAGGATCTTTGCAGTTTCCCAAAGACTACTCTTCTTTTTAATCCTGAGCCGAACTTGTTAAAAATTTGTCATATCTGAATAAGAAATCTACTTGTCTGTGTATGTATGTTTCTATCTATATATCCCTCTGTCATCTATCTATAAATATCTATGTAGATCTATATATGTGTTTATAGTGTCCTAAAAGTCTTCATTCAGTTTTAAACTTTTAAAACTGCAGAAGTGTGGGACGGTCAGGTAGCGCAGTGAGTAAGAGCACCGGCCCCAGAGTCGGGATGACCTGGGGTTGAATCCGGGCTCAGACACTTAGCATCACACCCAGAAATAACTGGCCATGTAACCTTAGCAAGTTAATTAACTCCAATTGCTTAAAAAAAAAACTTCAGAAGTGTAAATGCTACAAACTCAGGAAAACATCATTTGAAAGTTTAATGATTTAAATATCTTTTACACTTATTTCAGCAAGATGAGCACCTTGGCATTATGCATTGCATGTGCAACAGTTGCTGAATGATACTTTCTCATTTCTATCAATGGGCAGGGGCACATCCTTTTGTTTGGTCACCTCAGTTCACTGATCTATCTCCATTAGATGTTGTTTTTTGGTGAGGTCACATCAAAACTGTCGTGTATGCATCAAAATCTTGTTCTTTGAAGGACCTTAAAGCTGGAACCACACATGCAATCTTTTCAGTCACTAGCAGCAGCTGATGAAAGTTTTTATAAAGGTCAAGAAGGAACTAAAGCAAAATAGAGCCCAAGATGGTGTTTATGTTAAATTTTAATTAGAAACATGTCAATATTTTAAAATTTTAAATAATTTAACTTTTGGAGTATTTTTTTCTGTAAGTTCTTAGTATTCATACTCCTAAAGTTATTTTAAAATTATTTTCTATTCAATTTTATTTTTTCAGTCGCAAATTCTCTCCCTCCCTCCATCCCTTCCCCTACCCATTAAGAAGGCAAGAGAAACATTATGCAAGTGATACTCATTACACATATGAAGTCATACAAAATATATTTCTGCAATAACCATGTTTTTTGGGGGGGAAAAGAAAATACTTGTTTCAACCTACATTCTAAGTTCATCGATTCTATAACTAGAAGTAGATAGTATTTTTCATCATGAATACTTTGGAACTGTGGTGGGTCAATATGTTCATCAGAGTCGCTAAGTCTTTCAGAGTTATCTTTACAATATTGCTGTTGTTGTATAAAGTGTTCTTCTGATTCTGCTCACTTTACTTTGCATCAGTTCATATCTAAGTCTTCCCAGGGTTTTCTGAGCCATCCCTTTCATCATTTATTACAGCACAATTCACATTCATTTGCCATCACTTGCTCATCTAAAATTATTAACACTTAAAACCAAACTAAGATTTTAGGGACACTGTGTGTGTATAGATATACATATTGACATCTATATAGAGATATGTACATATAGTTGTATCTTTATATCTATACAGCGTATTGGTGGATGAACATTTTATATTGGCTAACTGCATATTCTAATCTGGACATCAGGCCTTCCTCTTTCTTTTGCTTTTTCCTATGAGGATGGTTTTTGAGGAGCTCTAGTTGCGTCCAGGAAGTCCTGCAGCATTCTGATATTTGATGTTATCCACCTCACATCAATTACAAATGGGGACAACTGAAGGACATCCCCATCTCTAGGGAAGATGCCTTCAATTTGAACTTGGACTCTGTACCGAATACCTTTGGCAGGCATATGTCTCCCTGTTTTATTCCTTACCTGGCATTGTTGATCAGAGGGTTGTTGAACACAGTCACTTTTGTTGTTATCTTGTAAGGGATCTTGCCCTTGATTTATACCTACACAAATTAACTACCTGTTTTAATATATGCATGCATATTTTTGAAAAATTGAAAGAGTAGGTTACAATACAAGCCCCCCTGCTCAGTAGCCCATGAGCAGTTACATCAGCTTGCTTTGTTTTCATTCCCCACACCCAACAATCCTATTGGGTCTTTGTGGGAGGTAGGGGGAGAGGGAGGAGGTCTTAGGAGCCCATTAGGACTGCTGAGTCCTAATGGACAGCACCATGAGGTTTTTTTGGTTTCTTCCTCCTTCTTCCCCATTACCTGTCTTCATGACAAAATCTTTTGGACTCAGGTACATCTCTCACTGGATTTCAGTTGCAGGAACCTCAAGCCAGAATATGGAAAATGAAACTGGGTGGGGAAAATGCAGAGAGGTATTGCCCCATTAAATGCTATGGAGGCAGTATGGTACACGTGGAAAGAACACTGCCTCAGAGGACCTCAAACAGATCCATCCTTTCAGGCTTATCACCTGTGTGACCTCACTGAACCTCTTTGATCATCTGTTTCCTCACCTGTAAAATGAAGGAGTTGGTCTTGATGGCCTCTGAGGTCACTTCTCTAGGACTGTGATCACACCAATAAATACTCACTATAGATCACCGTAAAATTGTCCTTGCCTGCCATGCTTGCTAGATCTTTCGCTCTCCATTGATCTTCCATGGTCTTCCATGGCAAACTGATTATGCCTCTTTGTTCCTCAGAGAGGCCCTATATCAGTGGGCTTCCCTACCCTTTCTTGTTTGTGATAGGACTCTTACTTTGCTTCCATCGATGCATAATTATTAGAGTCCTGACAAATCTCTAGGGCAATTAGAAGTTATTGTCTCTGAGGACTCCAGTAGAAATCCAACTCCAGAAAATTATCATTTCTTTCTTTCCCTTCTGGCCTTTCTGCTCCACTCCTGATCAGACTTTAGAGGCTTGATCTCATGTCACCACATCACTGTATTAATTTCTTCTAGAAGCACTTAATATTTTTGGCAGAATGCTAGTCATGTAGCCTTCAATGATGCTTTCCTCTGTGTGTGCATGTGTGTGTGCATATGTTAACTCTCCTGGCCTGGATTTGGAACTCTTCTTCAGGAGAGTCCTCTTATTTCCTGTATTTCTGTAATACTGGGATTCCCCTCTGGGATCTCTTTGCTCCATAGTATCTTTAGGAAGCTAGAAGGAATCCAAGACTGATTTGAAGGTGGTCATGATACAGAGGGTTCTCATCAGTGAAGAGAATTAACCAAGGGCTTGTTTTCAATTCAATTTGTGCCTAGGAATTGTAATTCTGAGATCCCAGTTCAGTGGAGTCTATCTTCCCAATCTGCATTTGGGCTCTGAAGTACCCACTAGAGCTAATCCACCTAACATAATTCTCCAGGATTCATTCTGTATTCTCTGGACTTTGTCTACTGTACCATAGAAAATTCTTCATGAAGCTCACTCCCCTCTGGACTTCACAAATTGACAAATGTCCTCTCCTAACCTCTCCCTCTAGCTGTTTCTTCCCTGAACCTCCATTTAAGGAGGGTGCCTAGGTCAACTACATCTCCATTCTTTTCCAAATGTACTCTTGACCTACTGAATTTTCTTTACCATGGTCCCAGACATGCCTTTTCATCTCTCCGCTTCCTCCCCAACCCCAGCTCAGTTTCCTTTTATGTGTTGTCTTCTCTATTCCAATGTAGGTTCCTTGATGGCTGGGACTGTCTGCTTGCATCTGTACTCCCAGAATTTAGCACAGTGCCTGCCTGGGACATATTGAGTACTAATAAATGCTTGTGACTTAACATACCAAAGACTACAAAGGGTTGTCTAGAAAAAAGTGAAGAATTATTGCTAAACTATGAGAAAAATGGGTCTTTGAAAGAAATAAAGTGGAAACTTTGTGCGTGTAAGTGTGAATTTTTTAAAAAAAGAAGTTGGGTAAATATTGGGAAGGAGAAATCATTTTGATACCTGCTCAATGACAGAGTTGAGAGGGGAAATGGTAGAAAGATGACTATATTTAGCTTGTAGGAAAACCTAGAGAAACTTCTGTGGGAGCAGGAAAGGGTTTGGATCAAGGGAACTGTGGAAAGGGGATGGCAGAGATTATATATTCATCATAGGAAAGGGATCCTGTTGGAAGAATTGCAAGTTATTTCTGTTTTTGTTTAGGGATGGGGATACATCTTCTGTTGTGGAGTAGCGAGTGGAGAGCAGCCCAACAGTCCCTATGGCTGTTGTGTGTGTTCATGCGGACGCCTGCATGAATTTTCCAAGAGCCAAGTCTGGATTTTGTCTATGCCTCCTACAGCACAGAATGCGGTTTAGTTGCTGTTGGGTCCTGCATACACCACTAGAGGGAGTATGCGGCTCGTTGGAGCTACCCTGCAGCTTAAATGGGATGAAATGACTTCAAGCCATTCTTAATCATTTCTGTAAACTTGAGAGTTGGCTTTCAAAAAGCAATGCTTGTAACAAACATTGCAATATTATGAAGTTTTATGTTAATAAGCATGACTAAAAATGGCAGGCTCATATTTAAAAATTTTAGAATATTACAAATTGGAGTCGAAGATTAGATCATGTCGAATCTTTCCATAAAACTGAACTCTTTTATTATTATGTGCTATGGGGACATGGATTTGTTGGGGTTTTTTTTGCTTTTTTTTTGGAGGGGGGAAAGTAGGGCAACTGGGGTTAAGTGACTTGCCCAAGGCCACACGGCTAGTTTTTGTATTAAGTGTCTGAGGCCGGATTTGAACTCAGGTCCTCCTGACTCCAGGGTCAGTGCTCTATTCACCACCTAGCCGCCCCTGGGACACAGATTTGAATTGTAGAGATCCCACAGGTCTTGATGCCACTAATTTCCTGAGAAAAATGCCTAGCAGATTACATAGTGGTTGTTTATAAAACAATTCAATGGTTACAAAGTGCTCCACAAACACATGCTCATTCCCAAAGATCTGGCACTTGCAAAAGTGTCTAACAAAACGATTCCGTTTTATCCTTTTAACAACACAGAGTAGAATCTTTTATTATTATTCCCATTTCACAGATGAAGAAGTCAAGGCAGGCAGAGGTCTTGCCCAGAGTCACACAGCTAGTACCTGAGACAGAATTTGAATTGAGGTCTTCCTGACATCACTCTATCCACGGTACCACCTAGCTTGCCTTCCTAAAGACACTCTCGTGAAGTAGGTAATAAAGGTGTTATCCCCACTTCCCTGATGAGAAAACTGAGGCTCATAAAAGTTAAGAGATTTGTTTGGACATAGTGTCAGATGCTAGTTTCAAATACAGATCTCTCCAGACTCCCTGGCCAGGGTTTCCTCCCTCTACTACCATAGGCTGCTAGGAATGATACTGGAGACCAGTCCCATAAGAAAGAAACTGGGGACCAATACACATCTATAGACAGTAGTCACCAGAGAGTATTAAAAGGTCCTAGGATTCCTCTCTGCCTCCTTCCCCACCTCCAAACACACCTTTCAACCCTGCTCCTTACTGAGTTCACTGGTGTTCTGTCTCTAACACATGTTTTCCTTACCTCCTTTTCCCTTTCATTTCCCCCATAGAACAAAGTTTGAAAGGACACTTCTGCGACCACTCTCGGAAAGATAAAATCGATTTTCTTATTGCTGCGGCTTTCCCCAGCGAGTCCTGCAGCTGGGTGCCAGCACAGTAAGGGGACAACTATCTTCTGCACGGACCAGAGAGTCCTTGTCCCTGGGGGCCTTCCAGTTTTTCCCTTGGGCAGAAATGAAGTCCGGAAAGTAAGACAGCTAGCTTTTGCTGCTGGCTAGAGATTTGGTTTCCTAGCACCCACCGGGGCTCAGCATTTCATGAAGCAGGGACTGGAGAAAGGGAAGAACCGTTGCTAGAACTGCCAGATGACTTCATAAATGATGTTCAGCAAATGCTTGCCCTTTCTCTGAGGCCATTAATTTATTTCATCATTAAATAACTGCATCATATGAAGAAGTACATCTCTACCTCTCCTCAGTTCCTATTGTTAGACTGTTTCAAATGTTGTTCTTTCATCATTTCAGTCATGTTCGACTCTTCATGATTCCACTCGGGTTATCTTGGCAAAGATACTGTCATTTCCTTCTTCAGCTCATTTAACAGATAAGGAAACTGAGGCAAATAGGGTAAAGTGATTTGCCCAGGGACAGACTGCTAGTAAGTGTTTGAGGTCAGATTTGAACTCAAGAAGACAGTTTCAAATACTACTGCACAATTTGCAGGTAAAATGGCCCACACCCATCAGAGAAGCAAAGGACGTCAGAGTTGGAAGTGACCCCCCCGCCCCCATCCCTCATGTATCTGTCAGCAAAGATCTGGTTTGAAATCTTTTTTTAAACTTTTTTCACTAACAAGCATTTATTTTCTCTCCCTCCCATGTCCCCTGCCTCCACAAAAGAGAAAAACAAAATAATTTACAACAAATATGCATCTATAAGTAAAATAAATTCCCATATTCGTCATGTCCAAAAATGTGTCTCATGCTACCTATTTAATCCATTATTTCTCTGTCAGGAGGTGGGTAGCATTAGTTATCACTGGTCCTTTGGAATCATGGTTAATCATCATTTATAAGTCTCAAAATAGCTTGTTTTTATGATTTTTTTAATTTTCTTTTTTTGGAGGGCAATTGGGGTTAAGTGACTTGCCCAAGGTCACACAGCTAGTTTTTGTGTTAAGTGTCTGAGGCATGATGTTTTTTAAAGCCTAAAGTGTTCCACTGGTTTTGCTCACCTCATTGTGAATCACTTCATACAGTTTTCTCTAAAACTATCCCTTTCATCATTTCTTACAGTTCAGTTCAATTCAATAAACATTTATTAAGCTTTTTTAGTTTAATAATTAAGCATCATTAAGTTTTTAAGCTATGTGCCAGGCACTGTGCTAAGCACTGTTAGACTGTCTCAAATATTACCACACAAACTATGGGTAAAAAGGCCCACAACCGTCAGAGAAACAGAACATGTCCAAGTTGGAAGAATTACAGCACAACAGAATTCCATTTCATTTGTATATTATAATTTGATTAGCCATTCCCCAATTATGAGCATTCCCTTAGTTTTGAGTTCTTTGCCACCACAAAAAGAGCTAATATAAATATTTTTGTGCACACAAGACCTTTTCCTCTCTCTTTGATCTCTTTGGGGTATAGATTTGGTTGTGGGATTGCTGCTTGAAGGATATGCATAGTTTGTCAAGTTGGGAAACATATTCCCAAAATTTTTCCAGAATGGTCATACCAGTTCATAGTCCAGTTCATAATATATGGATGTACCTATTTTCCCACAGTCCTTCCAACATTTGCCATTTTCCTTTTTTTTTCCTCAACTTTTCCAGTCTCTGTGAGGTAAACCTCAGAATTGCTTTAATTTGCATTTCTCTCATTATTAGTGATTTGGAGCATTTCTTTTTTTTTTTTTTGGTGACTATAGAGAGCATGGGTTTCTTGCCCTGGTAACTGCCTCTTTTTATCCTTGAGTCATTTATCACTACATCTACCTCCTGCAGCAGTCGGTACCTTTTGCTAACAGCTTTGTGGTCATCCAATTGAAAAGACTTCAGTAGCTCTGCAGCTGAGGAGAGTGAAATGCCACCCAGTCATGCATGGATCCTCCTAAAATGTAATCTAAATCTGCCTCTCTGTGATTTCTACCCATTATTCCTAGATCTGCCCTTCAGAATAAAAAAATGAATCAACCAACCAGCAAGCATTTATTAAACATTGTGTTTCAGGTACCATGCTAGGTACTGGTGTATACAAAGACACAAAACTGAACAATTCTTTGTATCAAGGAACTTACGTCCTATTGTGGTAGACACATGGTAGACCTTTATTCAAAAACAGCTATCATATTTCCTCTAAATCTTCTCTTCTCTAGATTAAATATCCCCAGTTCCATCCAGTCAAACCAGGGAATAAAAGTGAAAAATACTGTAGCTGGCCATTGAAGACCGAGCCCAGGAAGCCAGAGGATTGAGTTGTCCAGTAAGTAGAGAATCAGCATCTTGAGAAGAGTCCAGCAGCCAAGCAATCTGCCCCCAAATGAATGTGAGTAAAAAACACACACACACACACATGCACACACACACACACACGCACGCACACACACACCCCAAATCCATCCTTCTTCTGAATTCCCCTATTTTTCCTAGGGTACCACCATCCTTCCTAGCACCCAGGTTCACTTGGTTTCATTCTTGACTCTTCATTCTACTCATCCTACATACCCAATCAATTATCAAACTTTATCCTTTCTACCTCCACAAAATCTCACATCTCCTCATCTTCACTCACTCAGCCACCATCCTGGTTTAGATCCTTATCACCTCTTGCCTGGACTTTTGCAATAGTCCCTAATTGGTCTCTTTGCCCCAAGTATCTCCATATGTCAATCCATCCATCCTCCGCCTCTGGGAAGTGACTTCTCAATGGAGAATTTGATTGAATTATCCTCCCACCCCCTGTCAATAAACTTTCTATTATCAGATATAAACTCCTCTCTTTGGCAATTAAAGCTCTTTATAACCCAGCCTCATTCTGCCTTTCCAATCCCATTATACATTACTTCCTTCTACACATACTACAATCCTTGCTTTCCTTTCATACACCTCCTACTCGATCTCACATTTGCACAGGCAAATATCCCTGTGTTTCCCTCTTCATCCCCACCTCTTACTTAGTATTCCTGGTTTCCTCTAAGACTCATTTCAAGCATGACACTTTTCCTGATCTTCCCCAATTGTTTGTACTTTTTCCCATAAGGCTACTATGAATGTTTTGTATATGGTCTGCATATATCTATATACGTGTCTATTGTTTTCCCCATTAAAATGTAAGCTCATTTTGTCCTTTTGTTTCCACTGCCAAGTATAGTTCCTGACACATAGTAGATGTTTAATAAATGCTTGTTTGTTAAAAAATCAATAAATGCTTGTTTATGAAAAAAGCTTGTTTATTGAGTGAAAGACAACCTGTCATACCTCTTCCTTCATTACCCTCAAAAAAATAAAAGCACCCCCCAAAATGTAGCAAAATAATCAAAAACAAGCAGAGAAAAATCAACTCAGTTTTATGTTGGAGAGAAAGGAATGGAGAAGTTATTAAAGAATGTAGAGCTTAGGAGAGAAGACTGTGAAGGAGGGAATGGCTCATAAATGAAGGCAGGATGGTTTGAGATGTTTATTTTCAGAGGCTGGGGAGGTGATAAGTCACTTTTTTACTCCCCACCATTAGTAACAAAGGCTCTAAAAGTACGTTGTTATGCGGCGAATCTACCAACATATGAGAAAAATGAAAAAACTCGCATATCTTAGCAAAAGTATCAAAGCAAATACATACAAGTTGACTGGGTCTTGGGTGATGATCAAGAAGTAGAAAAATCAAGACACTTTTGGCAGAGAGACCTAGCCTTGTCTAGGCATACAGATTAATTCTAACACAAGGCATCTGAAACTGTACAAAGACCAGCATCTGAAGATCTGGTTTAGAATGTGGCAGCAGCATGTGGGCTAGGGGGAGGGAGAGGGGAATAAGTGCAATATTTACTTTCCCTTTATACAGGAAAAATGCCTCATCTCTGATATATGTTGATGATGCCTCACTAGGTGCCCTACTTCTCTGGAGTTCTGGGGCAATGATCATATAAAATGGGTGTGGTTAGTTATAGAGTTGGTCTATTTAATCTTCATTTCACTCAGGCCTTTGGCTCTGGGGATGCAGATCTTTTATATTTTCCAATCTGAGGTGCCTATAAAGGACTTTCTTTTTCTGCCCAGATAGACATATGTATTCTAACTCTTTTGAAGGGGTTGGCTTCCAATAGCTCACAAGCGTAGAAGGCAGCAAAAGAGAAACAAAAAAATGTGCTTTTGGTGTACTAGCAAAAAATTATCAATACATACGTATATGTGTGGGTAAGATAAGCTGCAAAAAGCATTTCTAACTGGACCTGAAATTCTCCTTTATAAAAAGAGGCTCGATTCGTGCAATTATAAAAGACAATAATCATAACTGATATAGTCTTATTTTACAAAGTACATTTTAAGCACAGCTGTGCAGAGCTTCTCTTTTCTACCCTGACTCTTGAATTTGGAAAAGCAGAATTAGCAGGTAAAAAGAGTTACAAGCTCTTCCCTAGGTTTACTGGGGGATGGTGGGGGGGGGGGTGTAGACATGAAAGGGGACAGCTATGTGGCACTGGGAATAGAGCACTGGCCCTGGAGTCAGGAGGTCCTTAGTTCAAATGTGGTCTCAGACATTTACTAGCTGTGTGACCTTGGGCAAGTTACTTAACCCCAACCGCTTCAAAATGAAGGAGAAAGAGGACGAGGAGCAGGAGGAAGAGGAGAAGAAGAAGAAGAAGAAGAAGAAGAAGAAGAAGAAGAAGAAGAAG
>NW_027185764.1:4736780-4737862 GCF_028583685.1 Petaurus breviceps papuanus
AAGAAGAAGAAGAAGAAGAAGAAGAAGAAGAAGAAGAAGAAGAAGAAAGAGGAGGAGGAGGAGGAGAAGGAGGAGAAGGAGAAAAGAAGAAGATGATGATGATGATGACAATTGTGATCTAAGAGACAAAAAGGAAAATCGAAATAGGAGGTGGGAAATGGAATGTTATGTAGGGGAAACACTTCATAGGTCAAGTTGACAAGAAGGGTTAAGTATTCAAAGAAAAATAATATAAAATAAGTCTAGAAGGCTTTAACTGCTAAGCTAAGGATTTTGTATTTTATCGTAGAGGTCGTAAGAAAGAGATTTTTAACTATGCATGGGGAGGGGAGATAGCATGGTGGGGTCTGGGTTTTAGGAATATCAATTGGGCCACTTGGAGGTTGGATGGGAAAGGGGAAAGGCCGGATGGAGAGGAAGGGTGATTAATTGGGAATCTATTATAATAGTCCAGGTGAGAAATGATGTTCCTTAACCAAGGACTCAGCAAACCTGCTCTAGGCTGTGTGAGTAGCGAGGGAATAGATATAATTGACTTGACTTGGTAATTGATTAGTTATGGGGACTGTTAGAAAGTTAGGAGGCAAGAATGCTTCTAAGGTTGCAAAACTGAGTGACTGGAGGGGATGGTGGTGGTTTCAGCAGAAATAGTAAGGTTTGGGAGACGTGGGTGCTTGGGGGGGAAATATAATGAGTTCTGTTTTGGAAAGACACCTATTGATCACAGACCTAGAGCTGGAAGGGGCATTATATAGGTCACCTAGACCAGAAGAGTCAAATTCTCCACAGGTAAGTGGCCCACAAAACCCCTTAGGGGGGTCCAAACCAGATTAAAATGTAAATGGGAAATGATTAACAAAAGAAATAAAAATACAACTTAGATAATGTGATTTTCTAAGTCAATATTTGGCCCACAGGATCTGTTTCTATTTGATTTCGACACCACTGAAGTCCAAATATATTATTTTATAAATGAAGACACTGAGGCCCAGGACCACTTTTTAATGTAAGTGACTTGTTCAAGGTCACAGAGGTAGTTGCTTTCAGAGATGAGATTTGAACTCAGAAGCCTTTGCTTTTTT
>NW_027185764.1:4743262-4755480 GCF_028583685.1 Petaurus breviceps papuanus
TCTTTTTTTTTTTTTTCAAAATTCTAAGAGATCGATGATTGCAGTATTATTATTCTCATTTCACACATGAGGAAACTGAGGCCTAGTGATTTGACTAAGAATATGCAGCTAGTAAATAAATGATAGACCTGGAGCCAGAAGTCAAAGGCACTGACTCTAGTAAATGATACATTATTCTTCACCAGCCTTCACAAACTACGTAGCCTGAACAAACGTATGCCCATCCTAAGAGACTAAGATTGTTCCAAAGGTATGCATGTGGCTGAGTGAGACAGGCTACAGTAATGAAGTTGGGGGTCCCTCATCCAGAAGTCTCTCATCCAGAATCGGGATCCTCATTCAACCATGGCCACCATGTGGAAATCCACAAGAGGGCAACATTCCCCTTTTTAAAGGTAGCTCTGAAATCAACCTTCCTCCCTCACCATCCTCCGTTCGCCCCTGCTGAGTTTCCATCTGCAATATCCTTTTGTGCTGAGACCAGAAAAGTAGCCAATGAAAAGTGGAATATACATGTATATATGGACATATATGTATACGAATATATATACACACAAAACATACGTTTATTATATACATTATACTGAGGATATACATATATGTATATATGTATGTGTGTGTGTACATATATTAAACTGAAACGATGAATTTCAATAAGATATTTGTGTTTACAAACTTGCTGCAATGATAGCCGTACAGAATAAATAGCTGGCATAGTCCATGGAGGCTCATGGAACTTGCAGCTAGAAGTCATAGGGGATAGAGCTTTGCTTAGACTTGGAAGTCATGAAGACTTGAGTTCAAATCCAGCCTCAGATACTTACTAGCTATGTAACTCTGGGCAAGTTATTTAACCACTCTATGCCTTAGTTTCCTCATCTGTAAAATGGAGATAATAATAGCACCCAGCTCCCAGAGTTGTTGCGAGAATAAAATGAAATGTTTGTCAAGTGCTTTGCAAACCTTAGATCAATATATAAATGCTAGCTATTACTATTGTTAACTGACTGCTTCAGTTTACTGAGTCAGAATTGTACTTGGCATACAAGTACAAATGGGCATCTATCTGCCCATTTACATGTAGTACATCCATCCATACACACAGGGATATATATAATGCATAAGCTTGTACGTAATGGAGGTTGACCCATGAGAGTCTACAAGTATGAGCAGAATCAATGGAAAGCCCCAATATCTTTCAGTTCTCACCCCTATATGCACCTCTCACATGTGACTCTCGCCCTTCTCAGAGACTTGAGATGCCTTAACTGCTTCCCCTCCTTTAGAGCCAATCCAGACCCTGGAGTAGGGAAATATATGGCTATGAGGACTTCAGAATATATCGTCAATGTTACTGCGGGAGGATTTAATTCAATCCAGGAACTCATAGTCTCATCCAATTTAGAACGGGGCTGAACCCTGGATAGAACCTTAGAGATCGCCTAATACAAGTCACATAGTTATAGATGAAGGATCTGAGGCCCCGGGAGGTCCAATTACCCATGGTAAAAATGGTGATAGGCAACAGAGTCAAAATTCAAAACGTACATCTTCTGCCTCCAAATTCTCTGTTCATTCTACCCTGTATACATACCACCTCCATTCAATTCAATGAATATTTATTGAACACCTACTGTATGCAAAGTACTATGTTAGGCATGGGGAAGATATGAATTTAGCTAAAAGCTATCAGCATTTTTCAGTATCCTAATAAATTTTAAAGACATTTTGTGACAGCACAGTATTTAAGGTGCAGGAATTTTTAAAAATATAGAAATAAGCATAAACCCCAAAGGAAAATCCACTGCACAGTCCCTCCTGTTGCCAAACATTCCATTTTGTTTAATTTTTCATGAAACCTCATGTACTTCCAAGTCACTTCTACTATAAACTGCTAATAAAACCTGGTTGCTTCCTTTAACCAGGCTTTTGTCTTGTTTTATATAAACAAGTCCAACGATGAAATCCTGTCTGGAAATATCATCAGATGTCAGGATATTTTTCCCTGACTTATCACACGTACTCTAATGGAGCTCCAGTTTCCATGTCTACCCAGTCTGTCCCGTCCCATAGTTGACTGATACATTGGCTTGATGGCCAGTTTTAGGAATATCTGCATTTGTCCAGTTTCTAGCATTTCACCTATTTCAGTTGTATACACGGGCACTTACCAAGGCTTTTCTCACCTACCTAGCTTTTCTCTTGAACACTATTCCCTAATGACTCTATGACCCTGACAACACAATGTCTCTTCTTCCTGATCTAGGCCAAGCTAATCTCCGATTTGCAACCCACAGTGGTTCTCTCCAGTGACATTCTCTCTTCTCAGCTCCCAAGAACAGTTTTGCTATTTCTGCCCTAGAGGGTCGGAGAGTAGAATGTAAAACTTGAGGGCAGGGAGGCTTTGGGGTTGTTGTTTTTTTCTGTCTTTATATTCCCAGCACCTAGCAAAGATCCTTATTGTATTGTGTGCCTATCCAGTCAGAAAATAGGTGAACAAGCCTTGACTTAGTGCTATGTGCCAGGCCTCTGCTAGGCCCTGGGAGTAAAGCAGAATAATCTTTTTTAGGTATTACAAACACTTTGAGACAGCTCTCCTCATCTTCATATATTAGGCTCTTACACAAAGCCATTCTCTATCTCCCCAGTCTTCAACATTCTCTCCCTCTTGAAATGTCTTGGTTTTATTTAATCCAATCCAATAAACACTTATTAAGGACTTACCAAGCACTGTGCTAAGAGTTGGGGATACAATTAACAAAAAAAGACAATCCCTGTCTTCATGGAGCTTACAGTCTAATGGCTGGTGGCAGGGGGACACACAAAAACAGGCAGGAAAGCCGTGTGTATGGGTGTGTGTGGGGTGTGGATCAAGGGGTGCCTGGCACAGGGGTATCTTCTGTGGAGTTGAAAAAACCAGGGAGGGCAGCAGATGCATAGTGGACTGAGAACAAAGGCCCAGTTTCTGCCCTCTATAAAGGAAGGCATTGGGAGGAGTCTGGTGCTAACTGTATCCTCCAATCAGAGGGAGGTGTGTCAGTTAAGGCTAATGAGATTAGAAGTGATTAGCTGAAGCCAGGAAGGGCATTGTGTTCTATGGAGTATCACCTAGCACAAGATTAGGGTATAAATTTGTTGCTCAGTCATGTCACCTGCATCCAACTCTTCATGACTCCATTTGGAGTTTTCTTAGCAAAAGTTCTGATTTGCCATTTCTTTCTCCAGCCCATTTTACAGATGAGGAAACTAAGACAAATAGGATGGAGTGATTGGCCCAGAGTCACACAGCTAGAAAGTGTCTGAGGCCAGATTTGAACTCAAGAAGACTCTTCCTGAGTTCAGGCCCAGCATGCTATCCACTTGGCCACCTAGCTGCTTGGGGTATAATTAACCTTAATAAATGTTGAATTAAATTGAATTGAATGGCTTCCAGTCCCTCTGGCCAATCTGGTTGCCTGATTCTGTGGCATATTTCAGTATCCTCCTGTGGACAATTATTATTAGTCTTTGCAAGTTCGAAACAACTCTTAACAATGTTCTGTTGTAGTACAGTATTTAAGATGCAGGATCTCTTTTTTTCCCCATTAACATTGAAATAAACAGAATCTCCAGAAGGAAAATCCATTGCACAGTTCTTACTCTTTCTAAACAATTCTGTTTTGCTGAATTTTTTCATGAAACTTCATATATTTCCAATTCACTGTTTTTTTGTTTTTGTTTTTAAGCAATCGGGGTTAAGTAGCTTGCTCAAGGTTACACGGCCAGGTGTTTCTGGGTGGGTGCTAAGTGTCTGAGCCCTATTCTATTTCCAGGTCATCCTGACACTGGAGCCAGTGCTCTTACTCACTGTGCTACCTGGCCACCTCCTCCAATTCACTGTTAATGTAAACTCTAGGTATGCCTAGTTAATAGGTAGAGGGATACTATCCTGTAGGATATTCCCATAGGAATCCTGAAGGATTAGTGTATTTTGGTATTTAGCAAAATCTCCATTTGAACTATGGAGATAAAAGAGCCCACAAAAATTGGGACCACAAATTCCCTTCCCTCTCTCCAAAGCAAGAGCTTAAAGGAAGTCCCTGTCTTAGGATAGTGCAAGCTTATTCATTGTAACCTGGGTACCATGGTTTCCTAGAAGGCCCCGTGTGCTAGGAGGAAGGTGGTTCTTATATGTCCAAAGGGGAAGAATAGAGCACTGGTGAGTTATGTCCATAGACCCAATTCCATCTCTAATATCTCTGCCTCCATTATTCTTGCCCTGACTCACAAAGGTTTGAGAATCATAACAGAGACCTTTCCCCTTCATCACATCTCATGACACCTCTTTCCCTCAGGATGTAGGGGATGCATAGTTGCATTCATCAACCCTCAATTCCTCTCTTCAGGTGCACCTCCCCTTCCCAAAATGATCCAAGCTCAAAAGGTACAAGTAGCTTATATGCCTCTTCTGTCCCCATAACAGGGGATATCAGTGAAGGACAATTTGACCTTCTGCTATCTTGTAACAGGGACATATATGTGTTCTTGGTTGTTGTCTTTCTCTGCCTTCCCAGATCTCCTGACTCTGTGTACATTTGTCTCTGTTTTTGCTCCTGCCTGGCTGTACAAAACATTTCTGTATCTGTCACTCACAAAGTCTACTATACAGTTTTCTTGACTGTTAATTTGACTTTATGGTAACCATGAATTCTCAGTTTTGTTTGTTTTCCAAAAAAGCAATTAAGTTATTTGCACAGAGGGGTCCTGCCCCTCGTAGGCTGGGTCAGGGAAGAGGATGTTTGGAGGAGAATCTAATTGACCTTTCACGTCATGGGTCAACCTCAGGATGTATAAGGAAAGGCTAGGGAAAAGAGTTAGGGAAAGGGTGGGAATCTGTTGATAATACCAAAGGGATGAAAACAAGAGGCTTTTCAGGACACAGAGCCAAGATCAAGAAATGACAGAGATAAACCAATGTCCTTGGGTGAGAAAGAGACCTGTGCATCTGACCATGAAGGCATCTGTTTACATGACTGTAAACAACATAAAGAAGGGTTTAGGATAAATCCAGGTCCTAGTGGGAAGGAAGTTGGGCAGAATAGTATCAGATAGTCTTTAGGAACTATTGAATTCAGCAGCATTTATTAATATGCTTTCCTCAACTTTTGTTTTCCCAATATGCCCTTAAGAACTGTCTAGTATGAATATAGGCTCTGGAGGAAAAGAATATTATATAGTAGTCATTTATCTATTCAAGGACCGTGATTAATTTAAGGAAAAGAAGGAATGATAACTGAGTGGATTGCTTCTTACCAGGTCTTGGGCTATAATTCAATTCAATTTAATTTAGTTCAATTCAATTCCATGACAGAATCAAGATTGAAATGATGTCCAGAAGCTATACTGTTGGACCAAAATCAACAAGTAGAAATTTAGTGGGGATGGCTGCAAAAGCCTGCATTTTGTGCAAAATCAATTGCACAAAAATAAAAAAGGGTGGGAAAGACATGCCTTCCTAACTTGTTATATGACAATAATTGGGTGATTTACGTGATCACAAACTTAAAAGGAACCAGTGGTCTATCATAATTCTTGAAAAAAAGTGATGCTATCTTAGGTTATATTGGTGAAAGTATGATGGTCAGATTCTAGAAAGTAATCTTGATATACTCTACTCTGATCAGAACACAACTCATAGTACTGTGTACACTCCAAGTGTAATTCACTTTGTCACCACTTGTAGAGATCTAATGTCATCAAAGGGAGCCTCTCCTCCACCAGTGTAGATAACACCCAGCCATGCCTGTCCATCCTATGACCGTTTTCCATGTCCTCCCAAAAATTCTGCACATGGACATGCTTGGAGTCTTCCTCATGCTCGTTTGGCACCACCAGTAGACCCATGGAGCGCGTAAGCTGCCCTCACTCTTGTCACATAAGTCTATCTTCTTTTTAAATTATGAGTAGTTTGGGGTTTTTCGGATGGCACCCTTTACACCACTTTTCCTGGGTAATTCCTCATTCGCAATGCATTCCATCCTGCTCGTGTGCATCTCTCCCGTTCCCTCTTAGTGATCCTCAGCGTTTTGTGTTGTTCCCAAGGGCTAAACCAAGTCCAATGGGTGAAAGTTAGATGGAGGCAAACATTGAGTGCTGGAAAGAGCTTTGAATTTAGAATCAGAAGATGAGAGTTGGAGTCTTAACCCTAATACTTACTCCAGCTTGGCTTTGGGAATGTCGCTTACCTCTCCTAGTACCAATTTCTGCATACAAAGTGGGAAGAATAATACCTACATTAGACAGTTGTGAGAAAAAGCAATTTTGTAAACTGCAAAGTGCTACAGATATGTGCTTCATGTATGGAAGAACTTGTCAGCAAAAGTGGAATGGACAGAATTACAAAGGAGTAATTTCCCTGGTCACTAGAAATTCTCAAGATGATGATCAATACCGAGCAAGTACTGTGGTGTAAGTAATGGGACTTGGAGTCAGGAAAATTTGAGTTCAGATCCTGCCACTGTTACTGACCATATGACTTGGGTAAGTCATTTGACCTCTCTCAGGTTCAGTTTCCTCATTGTAAAGGGGGAGTGATAGTACTTATTTTACAGGGTTGTTGTGAGGATCAAATGAGATAACATGTAAAGTAAAATAACATGTAAAACATTGGAAACTTAAAGTGCTACATAAATGCTGACTATAACAGTTGTGAATATATACCCCAACAGAATCAGCAGCAAAAAGAATGGTCTTATTTGTACCAAATGGAAAACTGGAAACAAAGTAGATATCTGATGATTAGGGAATGACTGAAACCTGGGGCATGTGAATGCAATGGAGTATCATTGTACTAGAAGAAAAAAACAAATAGGAAGTATTCAGAAAAACAAGGAAATATCCATGAAATAAGGTTGTTCTTGTAAGCAGAACCAGAAGAATGGCTATGCAACAACTACAGTACTGAGTAAAAAAGCTGTGAAAGACAGTGAAACTCAAGACTCATTGCAGTGACTGAACTTGACCCTTGAGAATAGATGATGAATCCATTCAGTCAAGAGGTAGGAGACTACATTGGTAGAATGCTGTTCATACTGTCAAGCATGGTCATTTTGACAGTCAGTTTTGCTTAGCTGGTTTTCTTTGTTGCAAGGAAGGGTAGATTGGAAGGTAAATTGGCATAAAAAACAAAAGACATTAATACAGCTTTTTAAAAGGATGGTATGGATGACCATTTGTCAAAGGTATTACAAAAGGCATTCTTGCATTGGGTGGAAGGTTAAACTAGGTCATGTCTACAGTCCCTTTCAGCTCTAAGATTGTAAGAGCCTTTTTCTCTGCTAATTTCCTTCAGACTCCAGGCCTCAGGGCCTGAGCTTATTTCCTTGGTTATTCTAACCAATTCAATTAACACATCTAGTTGGCTATTTCTAATATTCAATAATCATTCATTCATTTCAAGTAAATGTTTTTGTCTTCCAAATGATTGTGTGCAAGGCATTGGGCTAGGTGAAGCCTTTAGATAATTTCACTTTATGGATGATTCTTCAAACCTCCTCTGTAACAGGGTCATTATCACAAAACTAGAGCTTGCCTTCTTTTTGTCATCTGTTGGGGGTGTTTTTAGGGCATGAATCATTATGGCTACTTTAGAACTATTACCCATGGGTCTTGACACCTATTATTGGCCACATGTTGTCTAGCCATAGTAATGGCTCTCCAAATATATGTTAAATACATTTAACCCAAATGGGAAACAAAATGCATTAAATAAGCTGTGTTGTTCCAGAGAGGAGAATTAGGATCAGTGGGTGAAAGTTACAGTGAGATAGATGTCAGTTCAATAAAAAAAGAATTTGTTGACAATTAAATCAATCTAGAAATGAAATCAAATGTTTTGTAATATTGGAAATTATCTATCGATAGACATGTTCATTAACCAGAGGTGTAATGACCACTTGTATGTAGAAATAATTTATCCATTTGGCAAGTAGGTTAAATGAGATGAATCTCAGGTCCATTGCAATCTTCAGACTATATTATTCTAAGATAGGTAGTATATGAGAAGACCCCAGGGAGAAGCTCAGTGGCATACCATGGACAGATGAAGATTTCTGAGGCATATATATCAAATGCAAGCCTAAATCATGTCAATTCAATTGTACATGGTCTGTATCAAAAATGCCATTTCATGTCTTACTCTGAGTGTGTCCACAGGAATCTTTGCTGATCCTGTGATTATTCCAGTTTGAAGAATAAATGTGGCATATTAAGAAAAACCATTGGACTTGGGTGGAGAAGATATAGGTTTGAATCCTGAATCTACCATGTAATAGTTACATTACTGTAAGCCATAACTCTGAACCTGTGTCTTAATCTGAATTTAAGCACCAGATGGCATTGTTAGCCACTATCCTGATCCTGTTCAACAAAAAAGGATCATGTAGCTAGGTGGCATGGTAGATCTGGAGATAGGAAGACCTGAGTTCAAATCTAGCCTTGAATACATACTAGCTATGTGACCTGGGCAAGTCACTTAACGTGTCTCCCTCAGTTTCCTCAACTGTAATATATGTATCATAACAGTACCCACTTCACAGGGTTGTTGTGTAGATAAAATAAGATAATATTTATAATGTCCTCAGGACAGTGCCTGGCACACAGTAGGTGATATTTAAGTGCTTATTTTCTTCCTTCCTCTTTCTCTGTTGCGGGCGTTTGCCCTCACAACAGATCTAGACGACTAGCCCCACGGCCCTCTCACTTACCCATCCCGGGTCTTCGGTCGTCACCGGCCCCTCACGGGGAAAAAACACCAGACAGAAGGCGGAGGAGTGAAGCGGGGTGGTTTATTCTTCAGTAGTTACATGGCGGGGAGAGAGAGAGAGCGCCCTCTCACACAAGAAAATATATAGCGAATCCGAGCCAATCACATCGCAGTTTTACATTTATGGCCTTATATGGTGATCACCCCCATGGCCTTATATGGAGATCACCCCATATTCATTCAAAGCAACCATGGCACCACCCAAAACCCCTCCCCCTCCCCCATCAACTCCCCCTTTTTCTTTAAAGCAAACAATAATCCTATATGTCAAAAGAATTGGCAGTGCAGGCTGCTAAGCTTCCCGCTACAGGCGACACAGGTGACCACGCTTCTTGCCCGAAAGACCACAGAAAAATCCCATTACCACTCAGGGGTCCTGTCCCAAGGACTCTGACGTGCGGTGCGGGGGCCTCTGGCTTAGGTCACCTCCGATTCACTCGAACCTTACCCGTCCTAGGACACCGACACCCTGGGTCCTGTCTTAGGCGGCCGAGGAGGGAGGAGTTGCCCGTCATGGAGTCACCCCCGTCTTACCCCAGGTGTCACACGTCCTCCATGGCCTGGAACCATACCTGAGGATCTCCCCCCTCTTGGAGGGTAAAAAGGGCCTGTTGGGTCAGAAGCATGTAGCCATCCTGACGGCGCTGTAGCTTGCAAACACAATACAAAAGCAAAATAATTACAAGAACAAACACCACGGTGGAGGAGGTTAAGCCTCCCCACTGTGAGAACCAGGTTGTAACATCATGCAGCCACTTAGACAGTCCGGAAAGAACGGCAGGATCGACAGAGGTGGAATTCACCACTGCAATAGCCAGTCTTAATTGTCTTATCTTCTTGCTTGTAAAGTTGAGGCGGTCAGACCACACAGCCTCCTGAGGAAACAGCCCGACACATGGTGACAGTTCCGGATCGACTGTGGGTGTGATTTGAAAACATAACGTCCCATTAAGTGATATTGTCCTGTTACTTTCCACCGGCCTAGTGTCATTGTTGAGGTGCAGAACAGGGAGCTTAAAGGTGTTGTTAACTGTAAATAAACGAGGAAAAACTTGTGCCGAAGAAGTCACAGGCATGGGTCTCGGGAAGGTGGAAAGCAGTCCCCAGCGTAATTCCATCACGGCATTCTCAGCAAGGAGACCCAAGATGAGGAGGGTGAGTCGACAATCTGAAAAACAAGAAGAACAAGAATTCTCCTCACCCCCCAACCTGTCGGGGGTGGTGCCTTAGTCAAGATCCCTAACTTTGTGAAGGGGCACCCATTGCTGTACCGCTGTTGGGTCATTATTTGGAAAAAAGGAAAGGTGGCCGGGCCTTCTTCCAACCACTTTTACAGGGCCATGCCATTGGCCCTCCTTATCCTGCCACATTACCCTGGAACCGGGCAGTGCCCGGTTAGGTGCGGGGAGGGTCAATGGAGAAGAGGTGGTGTTCTCACCGGAGGTGCTCCAGAACCTCATGGCGGCAGTGGTGCCGTCATCTCTAACTTGCAGGAAATTTAAGGTAAAGACAACCTGGGCCAACTCTTGACGAGTGACCGACCTGCATATTCCCCCTTTTTGTTTAAACAGGGCGGTCTTAAGTGTACGGTTTGCCCGTTCAACAAGGGCTTGCCCGGTAGGGTTGTAGGGGAGGCCTGTAGCATGTTGAATAGAAAATTCAGTACAGAACAAGGCAAAGGCCTTGGAAGTATATGCCGGGCCATTATCAGTCTTTAAGGCTAATGGCACTCCTAGGATAGAAATCATTTCATAGAGATGGGCAATAACAGCTCTGGTTGACTCACGAGGCTGCAGGGAAGCAAAGACAAAAGATGAGAAGGTATCAACACAAACATGGATAAACTTAGAGCCAAGATGTGTAACATCCATTTGCCAAAGCTCATTGGGGGCAGTACCTCGGGGGTTAAATGCGTCCTCCTTAATGCGAGGGCGGAAGGGGGCACACACAATACATGACCGGACAATAAGTCTGGCCTCGCTCTTCGGCACACCATAAAGAGCCCTAAGAGACCGAGCTGAGATATGGAACTTAGCATGTGCCAACTGTGCAGGGGAATCTTTCGGGGGGAGAGAGGGTGGGGAAAGGCTAACTGCGTGGAGGGCCTGGTCCGCTTGTGCGTTCCCAGAGTAAATGGGACCCACAGCAGTAATGTGCGACCGAACATGCAGCACATAAAGAGGGTGGCGCCTAAGATGAAGAAGCTCCTGAACCTCTTGAAGGAGCCTCAAGACCGCAGTGCGCGGAGAAATATACGCGGAAGGGAGGCGGGGCAGCATGAGGGCGCAATATTGGCTGTCTGTAATCAAATTAAAAGGAACATCAGCATATAGCCGAAGGGCTTGTTGCACAGCAAACAGCTCATTCTTTTGGGTGGATGTATATGGAGTATTGAAAAGCCAGGTGTGGGGAACGCTCGGATCATGAATTACTGCGCGGCGGTCCTTTGTTGCATCAGTAAAAACATTAGGGCCCTGCACGGGCACGCCAGACACCACCGGTATAGGGGGTCTCAGCTCCAAAGAGGCAAACATACGGAGCAAAGCAGGGCGAGAGACCTTACAAGTCCTCACCGAAGTCAGAAGGGTCGCCCAGGACAGGGATTCCTGGGCTAAAGTCATGGCAAGCTCCGGGGAAATGGAGCAATTCAAGGCAAAGTCGCACCCAAACAGGCAACGACAATGATGTAAAGCCTGAAGGGCAAAAAGGCAATAAGCCTCCCATTTATCCACCAGGGACGCCTTGCTCACCTTTGGGTATAACCACTCTAGACATCCCTGCTTTTGGAACAGGCAGCCCCACTGTGGGCCGCTGTCACTCAGTACTTGGAAATAAACTGGAGAGCCGGGAATGTAACGAGTCAAGGTGGTCTGGGCCCTCTTCAGAACCTCCTCGACTGCCTGAACCGCCTCTGGGGTCCAACTCCTCGGGGAACTCAGCGAAGAGTCTCCTCGGAGCAGCTCATACAAAGGTTGCATCACACTGGCAGGCAAGGGGGCTGTGGCTCTAATCCATTGGAAGGCGCCAACCAGCCTCTGAAAGTCATTCAAGGTCTTATAAGCACTCAATTTGATAGGAGGCAAGGTCCTTTGAACAGTATTAGCGGTAATCCTGTGTCCCAAATACTCATAGGGGGGGTGCCTCTGTACCTTCTCGGGAGCTATAACAAAATTCTGTTGAGCCAATGCCTGCATCATGAAGGAAAGGCATTCCTGTACCTCTCCAGTTGTGGGGCCAGCAACAAGAATATCATCCATGTAATGGATAATTATGAACTCTTTGTATTGATCCCTAATTGGCTCCAAAATCTGGGCGACATAGAACTGGCAGAGGGTAGGGCTATTAGCCATTCCTTGGGGCAGAACCTTAAACTGAAACCTCTTAGAGGGAGCCTGGAAATTTATAGAGGGTACAG
>NW_027185764.1:4760480-4776334 GCF_028583685.1 Petaurus breviceps papuanus
CACACAGTAGGTGATATTTAAGTGCTTATTTTCTTCCTTCCTCTTTCCCTTCCCTTCCTTCCTTCCTTCCTTCCCTTCCCTTCCTTTCCTTTCCTTTCCTTTCCTTTCCTTTCCTTTCCTTTCCTTTCCTTTCCTTTCCTTTCCTTTCCTTTCCTTTCCTTCCTTCCTTCCTTCCTTCCTTCCTTCCTTCCTTCCTTCCTTCCTTCCTTCCTTCCTTCCTTCCTTCCTTCCTTCATTTCTTCCTTCTCTCTAGGAGAAAAGTAGAGGGAAAAGACATTATAGACATATTATTGCCTCTCTGCAAGCCATGTCTAGATAGAACTCTAATGCTACTATCTTATGCTTATGAGTTGTTTTTCAGTAATAAGATAAGCACTTATGGAATATAATCTAGTAAACAATATGTGTGTGTTCATAAACAACTAATTAGCATATATAGATGCTCTGATGGGATAGACCCCCAATGAAAATTTTTGAAAATTTTATCTGTGGCTTACGTAGTAAACTACCAATAAAATTATGCAGTAAACAGATTAGGAACACTCATAGACAAAACTATATGAGACCCATTGGAGACCCTAATCATCAGCCTCCTCCCAAGTCAAGACTAGGACAGACTCCTGCATTTCTCACCTTTTGAGATTCAAGCTTTCTGTGTTTGCTTGAGGGTAGAGATGATGTATGGAAAGTTGTCAGTTAGCTTAGAAGGAGACCCATGACCACTGGTGGACCAGAGAGGGAATTTGGTCATGAGTACTGGTATAAGATTCTTACAGGGACCAAGACTTCTAGGAAGAAGGTTAATTTGTTCTTAGAGTAACTGACGTTTGTATTGTTAGCACATATTGATTAATAAAAGTTTGATTGCATCACTGAGAAGTGTAAGTCTAATTGGCTTTTCACTCACACTAGTTAGTACATGTCATGAAAAACTGATTATAAACCTGCACTGTACCTTACATCCCTGAGCAAGCCAGGAAGTATAGATGAGAAAACACAGTTTGAAACTGATGCTTATACCTGGTAAGGTCAATCATTAAGTGAAAACTCAGGAACTCTGGAGCTATGACTTTTCCCAGCTTAGGCAAGGACTTAGGATCTGATGTGAAATGAAATTCCTAAAGGTCAGTGGATTTTTTCTTTTTGTTTTCTATGCTACTTTCTTACCCTCTCCTCACCTTGACCCTACTCACCTTCCATCTCCAGCAGAAACTTGGATGCTACCCCTCAGTTTCCTGGTTCTGAGAAGAGAACCTTCACTTTATCTAGCTAGAGTCCAAGCTTCCATGTCACTTCTTGCCTGTATTCTTACACTCTGGTACCCAGCCACTCCCTTTTCTAGTACCATCTTATATGTTATCTTCCCCTATAAGGATGCTTTGATGCAGGAATCATCTTGTTTCCTGTGTTTACATGCAAAGCCTTTAGCATAGTTCCTGGCCCATTGGAGGGACTTAATAAATACTATCTCTCAATCTATGCTTTGTCACTGGCAAGGGCCTCCAGCCAGTTCTCACCATGGTAAGCACTTTGTGGGCCAAACTTGGCAAGAAACAGAGGTACCATTCTATTTGTATGCCTACTATATGACCCTGAATACCTTTTAGTCCATGGTGCCTCAAACCTGCTGCCCACTCCCATCATCTGCAAACAATTCCTTTCTTGCTCTCCTTTCCTTTAGTTAAATCCTATCCTTTCCTTATGGCATAGGAGGGGAGAGAGGCAGACAGAGTGAGCAGGGTGCCACAGGTGAAATGAGGATATTTTCACTAACTTGCTCACAGGGTCTTTACAAAGCTAAAACGCTATGCAAATATAAGCTATTATTATTATATAGTCATTGGTGCTGGGAACAGACGCTGTTAAAGGACTTAAATTAGCACTTAAGTTACAGTTCCTAGTTTTTATGACCAACCAGGAGAAGATGACTTTTACAATGGTAGGGCCTGACCTGGAATGGGCAGAGATTTGGAGCAGGGCTCCTGGGCATTTGGGGTTGTAGGCAGGGTACATCTAATGCCATCCTGAAGCCCCCAAAAGATGGAAAAGTATTGTTGGCTTAAATCTATGAATTATGTTCTGGATCTGGAGTAAGAAGTGATAAGAAAATACCACACAGATTTGTATGTGAGCATAGAAGCAGGGCATTTGATGCCTGGACATTTGGTCATTTCAGCAATATCCAACTAACTGCCTGGAGAGCTGGACCAGAAACACCATGTTGAGCCATTGGGGCACTAGGAAAGCCATGAGCTTGTATCAACTCGTGGAGGGCCAGCTGAAGGCCATGAAAGGTAACCTTTAGGAAGGCAGTAGATGCCAGCACTAGACAAGAAGCATATAGCTGGAGGCACTGGTCCCCAAGACTATGGCCATCCTGGGCTAGCTGGCACAAATGTTGTTGATTCTGAGATTCCTGGCTAAGTGATTCAGGAAACAAGAAACCAGAGGGTCTTCCAGTGGTAAACAGAGAAGTCCTATGTCTATGATAGAAACTGTTCCCCTGGTTCCACTTGCAAGAGTGTTTGCCTAGGACCTGGACAGATCACATTAGCCAAAGGCCTGATTGAATGAGAGAAGTGGAAGATAGACTTCAAAGACCTGGGAGAGAGTCTCTGGAGACATAGTGGACCAATTGGTCTTGGATTAAGAGAGACCCTGCATTTGAATCTTGAGTTGTGCAATCCTAAACAAATCATTCAACCTCTTAGAATGTTAGTTTCCTCAAATCAAGGCAACAAGCATTTGTTAAACACCTACTAGTGCCAGGCATTGTGCTCAGTGCTGGAAATACAAAGAAAGGCAAAATTTGTCATTGTCTTCAAAGAGAGGGGGAGAAAGGGAGAGGGAGAGAATGGCATCACCCTCATAGGACTGTTGTAGGGATTAAATGAGATAACTGACACATAGTGCCCTATGAACGTCAACTCTGATTATTATCTTCTGCCAGAAACTTAGCTGTGAAAAGTAGTGGGATTAGCATTATTGAAGAGATAGGAAATTTCCTCTTCTGTGACCAGAGGGAAGGAGGAGAGTGTGGGTGATAAAGCTGAGAATTTTGGAGGTTTGGAGGAAGGAGCTCCCTTTGGACAGCCTCAATCTTCTCAGGGAAGTAGGAGGCTAAGCCATCTGCTCTATGTGTGGAGGAGTGGGGTGTGGCTGGGTGTTGAATGAGAGAGAAAAAGGTCCAGAACAGTTGCTGTGGGGACTGAGACAGGGAACTGATAAAAGTAGGAATAGAAGGATTGCTTAGCAGCAGAGAGGACAGAGCTGAGGTTGGGTACCATAAGTTTGTAGCAAGTATAATAACTCATTTCCATGATTTTGTTCAATAACAGCAAGATGCAAGAACCTCTCCTTGGGTTGGAATGTAAGAGTTATTCAAGGCTGTGATGAACAGTTCAGAAATAGTGGAAGGTCAGGGAAACAAGAGATTGTTCAACATTAGAGTGTCAGATACTGGCGTCAGTGATGGTTTGGGTTTTTTTTTTCATTTTTTAGAGGGGGAAAGGCAGGGCAATGGGGTTAAGTGACTTGCCCAAGATTACACGGTGACTTGCCCAAGGTTACACGGTGACTTGCCCATGGTCACACAAGTGATGGGTTTTAATAGAAATGAAGACAGGGAGGAGAAGATGGATTGGGAGAATGGGGGAGGACAAGGACCAGAAACTATGATGAAAGTAAAGCACAGCTTTTGTGTTTGGAATGGAGAAGAACTGGTGGGAAAATAAATACAGATGTTTATGGCCAGACACAGATTTTTGAGGTTTAAGAACTTAGAAATGATGAGCCTTGTCTAAAGTGTGATCATGTTGGGGGATAGATGCAAAAGTATGGAGAAGGAGGTCACTGGCAGTGAGGAGATTGAAGAATAATGTAGCCAGGAGATTAGAAGGACCATCAATATGAATATTGAAGTCCACAATGGTACCAGAAAGATATAGTGTCCAGGAAGTGCAGTTGACAGATCGCTGGACCAGGAGTCAGGAAGAACAGAGTTCACTTATAGGAAGACCTCAAACACTTATTACCTGTGCAACCAACTCACTTAATCTCTGTATGCCTCAGTTTCTAATTCTGTAAAATGGGTACAACACCTAACTCCCAGGTTTGATGTGAGAATAAAGTACATTATGAATATCAAGGCACTGTCTAAATGCTACCTTTTTAACATATAGGTGGAAAGAAGATATGGGATGGTATGAAAGGATGGTATGGTATGTGAAAGTAAAGTATTGAAATCAGTCAGAAATTTGGGAGCATCTTGTTATTTGGTAGATGGTGCCAACAAGCATGGGAAGAGTGTGCAAAATGGGATTCCATAGTATTTTGGTATAGTGTATAGAGAACTACTCTTGGAGCCAGAAAGATTTAGGCTTAAGCCCTACCTCTACCACATCCTGACTGTGTGATCCTTGACAAGTCATTTAATCTCTTAATGCTCCAGAAAATGAAGACTGGACCTGCATTGGTAGAGGGAAATTTCATCATCTAGGGAATTCTCTGTGCCAGTGAAATCAAAAGTCCAGGCTCTATCCCTATCCCTGTTTTATGGACTTCAAATAAAGAAAGGTTATGGAGGAAATGATGGAGGGAGACTCTGGTAGCAGGAGGGAAACAGGAGTATGCCAGCTGCTCCTCCTGACCCTGTGGATTGGAAGGAATGATGGGAGAAGCAGCCACCAATGGAGAGAGCTGCAAGGGACACGATGTCAAGAGATCCAGTTTTCAGTTAAAGCAATGAAGTAGGAGAAGTTTTCATTGAAAAGGTTGAGGATATAGGGGAATTTTCTCAAGGAAAGAGTAGGTATCATAAAGACCCAGAACTAGAGAGATTGTAGTAAATCTGGGGGAAAATAGGAAAGATCAGAACGTGGATGAGTTTTCAAGATAAAATGTCATGGGCATGCAGCTAGCCCCCAAGGTGAAGAGATGAGAAGACCAGGATTAGGTAACCAGTAAGATGAGCAATAGGTCAGATTTCTCTTTGGGCAACATAGGAAAAGGATCATTCAGTCGGCAGAACTGAAGTACTAGATGAACTTGAAGAGGTAGCACTCCTCCCAACTTTAAATGAAAATGGAATAGTGGCATTTTGGAATGTGCTGGCACGTAATCTCACCCATGACTATATTTCTATATCTGTTGATGGTGACTGTGAGTCATATGATTTATCAATAGATGCAGGAAAGGTTTTTGGAAAAAAAAAGCCTCTGTATATATGTATTAATACTCACGTATTATTTGGGAGCCATGGTTTCATTGGCATATGGTAACTTCTGCCAATAGAGTTCCACATCTACTCTGCAGGTAGAGGGTCACCTGGGGCACTGAGAGGTTGTACCATCGGATCACGGATCTGGAGTGGAGAGAGACTTTAATGGTCCGACAGTTCAATCTCCCTCAGATGAGGAACTGAGGCCCAGAGTGTTTGGGCTACTTGTCCAAGGTTATGGCAGGGCTAGGATGCAGACTCAGTTTCCCTGACTCCCAAATTAAGTCTTCCTTCTCTCATGTCTAGGATCATGCAGCCAGCATACTCTAAGTGTAAGACGCCGTCCTTTATAGTTAGAGAGATGAACAGACAGATCAGATTAGTAAAACCCTGCTCCTGGGCATAAAAAATTAGAATGCTATACACAATCCATTAAGGGGCACATTTGCTCTGGACCCATGCACAGGCAGGTAGGTGGCACAGCCTGGACTCAGAAGGTCTCCTTGTCCTAAGTTCAAACCCAGTCTCAGCTACTTACTAACTATATGACCCTGGACAAGTCACTTAACTCTGCCTAAGTTTTCTCAGTTGTAAAAATGAACTAGACAAGGAAATAGCAAACCCCTCCAGTATGTTTGCCAAGAAAACCCCAAATGGGGTCATGAAGAGTCAGACATGACTGAAAAATGAGTAAAACAGCAACATGTACACAATCTTAATATGGCTTAGTCCCAGAGAAGCATGGCCTTTAATGTGAGGGGTTGGACTCCCTTTTCTTACAGCATATGGTTTGTTTTGTCCCCCATCGAAGGACCCCTGGGAAAAAATTGCTTAAGGTTTAGGTTTTGGTGCATATCAAGAACCCCTCCAAGAGGCAGGAGAGTTGTGGTTGTGTGATTTGTCCTTCATTCTCAAAGAGGACCATGACATCAGGGAGGTGATGCCATGACTTGCGAGTGAATTGGATTTAAGTGAGGAGGGTTGTGCAAAGTCACCAGCCTCACTATCTCCTCCAGAGCCATCTGGACCCAGTGGCAAAATATAGATCAGGACAAGTAGACGAATACTCAATGTACTATATAAATCAGGTATGGGATAACTAATTTTTTCCTACATACAAATGAAACATTCACAAACACACAATGACAGGATTCAGTAATTTGACTTAGGAACAATGGTTATTTGTTCCCGGGAGTTTGGTATTTAAATGTCATCAGAACATAAAAGCAAATTTTCAGGACTATTGAATATTCAGTGCTATGTCAGTGCTTGTCTTCTCCACTGCAGAAACTTCTCTTCTAACCTGTCAGTTCCATCTGATGGATCCAGGCTTTCTTGAACTCTTAAGGTCCCTCCAAGACTGGAGGGGTCCACCTCAAGATTTACCTTAAGTCTCCTGTATTCAAGCCAAAGAGGTTGCTGCTGCTCTGAGGTGCATTCTCAGGCTCTTCTAGGTCAGACATGTGCATTAGACACCATGTACCCATGGTTTTCTAGTTCTGCTAGAGTGGAGGGAAGGGCTGCTCTTCCCCGCATCCTTTCGTGGGAAGTCTAGAAAGACATAACTGCCACACAGAAGCTAAAGGAAAAAGAGGTCCAGGGGAAAAAGTAACTCCCCTTTCTAAAAAGTCTACTGAGTCATTAACTCTTCCTGCTCAGCAACCAATAAACCCTCATCATTTCAAGGGGCCAAACTCCCTCAGTTCTAAGTCATTTACATGGATTGTTGAAAGCAATGAGGAGTTTCATTCTGCCCTAAGTGCCCAAGTACTGGGCTTGAGCATGTGGTTGACTGGATCAGGAAGGCCAGTTTTGCACATACCTCACTTCAGTCTTGGGCTGCATATGTTTCAAGGCTGATGAGGCCACATACTCTACAATCCCTTGCTAAAGTGAGCCTCAAAGAATTGTCCATTCTTTGGAATATAAAAGCAAGGAGAAATAGTTTCCAGGTTCTTTAAAGTGATTTTTTTAATTGAGACACAGCCCACAGGAGTTCTCCCTTGAACTTCCAGTGAGGTGAGGGGAGATTTTACTCCTTCCTCCTCCTCACTCCCTAGTAGTTATGACAGTTGCATGCATATATCAGCAAAAACATAGTATGCCTAAGCTATAGAATATGAAGGATTTTTCCTTCATGTATTAAAATAGGTATTTAAGATCAAGATATGGTATTATATTATATGGAGAAACTTTAGAAACATTTCCACTAAAATAAGTATAAAGCAGAGTTGTCTATTGTTAGTACTTCTAATCTATAGTTTTAGAAATATTTGTTATGAATTGAGAAAAATAAAATATTAAAAATAAAATGCAAGGGTTGGATGAGATGGGGGGAAAAGAAATATTATATATAGTAGTATTTGGATAGTCTAAGGGTCTAATGGTTTCATTGGAGTGGGTGCAATCTACTCATTCAGACTGCATTTCCTTTGCAATTTTGTAAAGGGTCTTTGAATTTTACTATGGTCTAAAATTTTCTTACTTCATGATAAAGTCTCTCCAACTTAGCTAGCTAGGCCTACCCTTGGATGACAGGTACACTGTCCATGCATGAGCTTTTCCATTGTTTGGATCTTCCAGGGATTTGGCTCCATTGGCATAGTTTACAGGAATCCAGGGATCTCACTGCACCCAAATAAGGCACTAGAATAGGATGTTAAAGAAGGAATTATAGCAATGTCATAAAAATAAATTGCAGGGATAATCATTGGCAAATAAGTTAAAATACTTCTATTTGCAGATGAGATGATTGTTCATTTAGAAAATTCAATAGACTCAACAAAAATGGTAGTTAAGGTAATAAGTGCCTTTAACAATGTTTATTTACATTTTTGTCATCAACAGAAATCAAGAAAAATGGGTAGAAAAATAACATTTATGTTAACAACAAAATGTATCAAACATTTGGGCATATATATACCTACCAAAATACAAATGAAACCTAAATATAATCAATTCTCAAATAATTTTGGCAGAATAAAGAAAAACTGAATAATTAGAAGAATAATTGAACAATTATTAAAAAGATAATATCTACATATAACTAGGTCAAGGTAAAAATGTCGACACTTCCCAAATTAATTTATAGATTCAATATAATAGCAACAAAACACCAAGGTATTAATAAAATAATGAATTTTATATGAAAAAACAAAAGACAAGAATATCAAAGGGAACTATGAAATAATAGTGATGATAGGAGACTTACTCTGACAAATCTCAAAATATACCATAAAGTGGAAACTATTAATATTCTGTGTTGGATAAAAAACGAAAAATAGAGCAATAGAACGGGATAAAAAGATCTAGAAATAGAGCCAAATGTATATGAGAGAATAATGTTTGATTAACACCAATTTATAAAACACTGGGAGAGGAAGTCAGTAAAAATTCTTTGGAAAACTGGAGAGAAGTATGATAAAAATATAATTTCAGATTCCTTACATCATATATTTTAATAATTTTCAATTGGATCAATGATTATTTTTTTAATTAAAAAATTTGGGGGAAACCATGTTATCTTTTTTCTCAATGTGGAGAGGAAGAACACCTTTCTCACAAAATGCATGAATTTAGGTTTGTCTTGAGCCTATGATTTCATTTGTATTGGAAACTACTACGTGAGGAAACTCTTCCTACTAATACAAGTCATCTCCTTCTCTTTAACTGAAAATCTTACAGAATTATCTAGAAAGACTGAGGGGTTAAAACAGTGCCCCAGGTCATTCACAGCCAGGATGTGACCAAAGTTGGACTAAAACCTAGGTCTTCCTAAAATTCCAAGACTAGTTCTCTATCCATTATGCCATACTTTTTCTTAGTATACAAAATAAAAATAGCTTTCACACTAAACAATATTGTATCCAAACTAAAGGGAAAAGAAACAGATTGGAGGGGAAAAAATTGTAGTAATTATAGTTGAGAAAAAACTGACATCCAGAATCCTTATTATCTACTCCTCAGTGAATAAACGGTCAAAAGATAGGAACAGACAATTCTCAAAGAAGAAAACTTGAATTGTTAGTAACCATAATTCTCTTATGATTTGACAAATTAAAATCAAAATAACTCTGAAGTACTGTCTTGTACCAATTAATTTGCCAAAATTTGTTTAAAGTAATGGAATTCATTGTTGGCAGATCCTAAAGGCAAGAGATATGCTGTTACATTGTTAGTGGAATTGTAAAATATTGAATTTTTTGGGAAAACAATCTGGCAATAATTAATAAATGTTGTAAAAGTGATCATATCCTGGCACTAACCCCACTACTAGGACTATATATCTTAAGGTTGTCATTAGAAAGGGGGTAAAAAGAACTATTTCCACAAAAGTATTCATAGCTACTTCATTCCTAGTTCAACTCCTTCTACCTCAGACACTTAACACACACACACACACACACAAAAACTAGCTGTGTGACCTTGGGCAAGTCACTTAACCCCAATTGCCCTCCAAAAAGCAAAAAAAAAAATTTAAGTCTCCACTCTGTGTTCTGTTCTTTTTATTGTTGACTCCTTCACCCAGAATTCCATTTCAGGAGAGGCCCTCTGCATGCTCACTTCCCTCATCATTCTTCTTCACCTCATTGACAGCCCCATGGGTATTTCCACAAAACATTTTACGAGCTATGTTTCCTGTGTTATCTTCTCCAGTTAAAACGTAAACTCCTTGAGGGCAGGGATTTTCTTGATTTCCCTAGCTTCTATTTCTAGTGGATAACACAGTGCCTGATAATTACATTGTTAACTCATTATAACTGTAAAGTTGTGAAACTCTACCATAAGATCATTTGACCATTCATCTATTTATAACATTTTCAAAATTAGTTCTATGCCTAAAAGTTACCTAACTTTGTCATTCTACCTAACACTGGATTTTCATGGAATCAGTGAGCAATTTAGGCAGGGTATGCTGATAAATGATGAGGAGCAGAGTGATAGGTTGTCAAAATTCCTTCTAAGGAGAAAAAAGATTTGCTTCATTTCTCCTCTTCCTTGCATGTGCTTGGGCCCTACCTCAGGTAGAATATGGTTTAAGAAGGGGGCTACCATATATCTCCCACTTTGAGCTGCTAGTGTACCTGAAATTCTCAAATGCCTCTGTCTGTCTGTCTGTCTCTGTCTCTCTGTCTTTCTCTGTCTGTTTCTGTCTCTCTCCATGTCTGTCTATTGTCTGTAATTATGTCTGTCAATTTTCTGTTTGTCACATCATTTTGTCTTTACCTGAAATTGCAAACATTTAGGAATAACCAAAAAAATTCAATGATTGCAGAAAGGCTGCATAAATTGTGGTATGTCGATGTAATGGAACAATCCTCTTGCACTCAAAATGACAAATATGAAAAATAGAAAGAAATATGAGGGAACATGTAAAGCCAAGCAGAGCAAAGAAAGCAGGATTAGAATACTACACAGGCTGAGGAGGACCTTAAAAAAATAACTGCACCCAAGCCCGAGAGTACTCAGATAGAAAGGAATCAGAGAGGTACACAGAGAAAACAAGCTGCTGCTGCTATTATTTTGAGTTTATGTGCATTTTTCTTTGACGAAAATGTTGATAGTTTGTGGTTTATACTTTTGTTTATGATTTTATTTCCAAGTCTTTGATGAGGTTGTTATGAAGCTTATAATAAAAAATACATGGTGGAGAATATTTCTTCAAAGACAGAGACAGAAACCTGTGTGTGACTTAGCAAATAAGTCCTGGAGAGTTTCCTGGGGGGGGTGGGGGGGGACAGAAACTGTACTGAATTACTCTGTTGTCCACTCTGTCCAACAGTTTTTATTGAATTTTATTGAATTCCTTTCCCCATTGTTTTGAAATTTGGGGTTTATCAAACACTACCCTCCTGTATATATTTGACTCTCTGGCTTCTTATGTCCTGTTCTATCTGTGCTTCAGGCGTGATAAGCATACCGTGTTTCCCCGATAAGACCTATCCCGAAAATAAGCCCTCCCCTTACTGTGTAAGATTCCTCTAAAATAAGCCCTTCCCCGAAAATAAGCCCTATTGAGATTGCTACTTTAGTGAAGGTGATCCCCTGTGCTACACGCTACATTACTACCCTCTGTATGCACCATCCCCCCCGCCCAGTGAAACGCACGCCGCGCTCCGAGCTGCATCCAATCAGAGCTGCAGCAGTGAGTGCCTCATCCTGTTCTTCCCCAGTGATTTGCTTATTGAAGAAAGGTACATTTTTTTGTTCACATTTACCTGTTTATTAAAATTGCTGTCAATGTTCATTAAAATAAGCCCTCCTCTGAAAATAAGCCCTCTGGTGTTTTTCTGTACAAAAAAATAATAAGACAGTGTCTTATTATCGGGGAAACATGGTAGGATCATAGATTTAGAGCCAGGAGGCAATTGACTCAGGAGAGAAAGCAGAGACAGAAAGGTTAGTGACTTACCCAGGGTCACAATGTTCAATAAGTATCTGAGGCAAGATACAAATTCCAGTCTTCCTGCCTCTAAGCCCAGCATCTTATACACCGCACCACTTGAGCAGATTGACCCATCTATGACAATCTTAGAAGGGACTGATCCCAACACTGCTTCATGTCACATCAAACTCTCACTGAGAGGTCCATGCTTCAGAAAGACTGGGGGATCAGGGAAGCCTTGAGATAAAGGCTTCCCCATATGTGTTTTAGGTAGGTAATGGGAAGATCATACTGGGGGGGAAGGATTGTCTATTTGCTTTTCCACCCTTGACATCAGAGGCAGAGAGACCTCAATCAGGTATGAAACAACATTTGTAACTTGGAAGTTTCCAAAGATGGAAGTATTCTATGAATACTTGGGGTGTTGGGGTAGACGTTTTAAGGAAGGGGCAGGGCAAAAGGGAAAGGGCACCAGACAAGAGGAGGGGGAATGGCTAGGACTTAAAAGTTCATTGTCTGAAATGTAGTAATTGCTTAACAAATGCTTTTTTAATTGATTGTTGAATAAAGAAAGATATGGATGGGAAAAAAAAACCTGTATATTCCACTAGACTAAAACACTGGATTTATGCATAAGAAACTTTATCTTGTCTGAAAAATTGATTAGAAAGGATAGAAAGTAGATTCAGTCATAGTCCATTACTCAGCCTATATGCAAGGCCTCTCTTGGCTGGTTTGTTGTTCAGTCGTGTCTGACTCTTCATGACCCTGTGGGCCATAGCACGCCAGGCCCTTCTGTCATCTACTATCTTATGATGACTGTCCAAGTTCATGTTCATTGCTTTTCTTGGCAAAGATACTAAAGTGGTTTGCCATTTCCATCTCCAGTGTATCATTTCTACTCTGACTGTCTTGGGCAACCCTGCATGGCATAGTTCATAGTTTGACTGAGCTATGTAAGCCCTTCTGCCATGACAAGGCTGTGATGCAGGAGGGGTCTCTAGGCTAGTAGGACCTGTCTAAGTTTGTACTTTACTGCCTTGGCCTTGAAGACCCCAGGATCACCTCCACACAAGAGCCAGCATCAGAACAGCACCTTGTTTTAATCAGTCAGTCAACAGGCATGTTTACTATGTGAGGTGCTGGTGATAGAAATGCAAAGAATGAATGAACTTTTACTATCAGGGAACTAACATTCTATTAGGAGAATGGATGAATGAATGAAAAAAGTATTTATTAAATTCTTACTATATGTCATCCATTAAGATAAATTCTAAACATATAAATAAAAAACCAATTAGCTATTGTTATTTTTAAAGTATATATCTATAACAGGGGCAGCTAGATGGCACAGTGAATAGAGCACCGGCCCTGAAATCAGGAGGACCTGAGTTCAAATCCAACCTCAGACACTTAACACAAAAACTAGCCATGTGACTTTGGGCGAGTCAATTAACCCCAATTGCTCTACCTTCCCCCCCCCAAAAAAAAAAAAAACAAAAGCAAAAAAAAAAAGTATATATCCATAACACAAATGTACATCTATGTATAAAGAGAATAAATACAGGCAGATATGAAGTAGTTAAATACATGGCAGTTTAAAAGGGAGAACACTAGTAGATGTCTGGACTATGATTTCATTTGTATAGGTAATTACCAATGAAGAAATTCCATCCACAATGCAGAGCTGTAATTTATAGTCTCAGAGAGTTGTCCAGAGAGTTGTCAGGAGTGGGACTGAAGCCAGATCTTCCTCATTTTAAAGCTGATTCTTCATGCACTATGCTACACTGTCTGTTATGAACTAAAGGGGAGAAAACGGGTGGATGCAGACCTAACTTTCCCCTTAAGTTGTGATTGGGCTGCATTTATGCAGAAATAGCACTGAAGCAATCCAAGTAACACCGATTTTGGAAGATCTCTAAGAGTTACTCACGTCTTTAGATCTAAGGGCTTTAATCTAAGCTTCCCCATAATGCTCGTGCCATTCCTCTGAGCAAGATTATCTCCAATTTCTCCCCCCCTTCATATACATATCTATACATACACATAAATATATAATACACACATACATGTACACACAGCTGCACATATACACACGTGTGCATGCATATATGCATATATGTCTATACCTATATCTCTATATTTTATTTGTGTACAGTTATTTGCATGTCATCCCCCCCATTAGATAGTGAGATCCTTGAAGGGAGGGGCTGCTTTTGTCTTTGTTCTTATTCCGAGTGCTTAAAACAAGGCCTGGTACATAGAAGGTACCTGAATGCTTGTCGACTTGACCAATCTTTCAACTCTGTGTATCATTGACAAAATAGTTAATATTTGTATTGTCCGGCCTCTCAAATGTAGGTGTTGCACCTGAGACAAGGGATATTAAACGCTCAGTTTTTCTTTCTCCGATTTCCTCCCACAGGCTATATTGTCTTTTCCTGGGATCCCTTCAATGCAGAAGAATCATGATGCTCTGTTTCTATCCAACATCGTCTGAGTAAAGATTATTTAAAAAAAAATTTTATGTGCCCTGTGTGCTCCTCTCCCCCAGTCAGTTGTTAACATTTACCAATAAACCACTGCCAGACTGCCTCCTAGCTGAGAACAAGTGAAAATGAAAGGAATTTCGTATGGGATAGGGACAGAATAGTCTGGAGACACAGATTCAGAGAAACGTGCTGAGTGAACAGATGGGAGGGTGATAAAGACAAATTTCTTTTAGTTTATTATTTTACCTGAAGCTCTGTGTTTACAATTTCATTTTGCATAAGGGTGTGATATTCAGATAACGAAATCATGGCATCCTGTGGCAGCAGTCTTAAAATCAGGTGGTTTTCACAGCATGTTTTGGTTGGGGTCCTGGGTCAATTTGGTTATCTATCATCCCTCCTCTATCCCACTTTGGGGTCTCATTGATATGACAAACCTTCTAAAATTCTCCTCTTGCCATTGCCCATAATTCTAATGCTACTATTTAGATACCCAATTTCCACCGACTTCACTCCATAAGCAAAACACACACACTTGCCATCAATTGGTGGATCCAGCCTTGTATAGGGTATAAGGTAAAGGACTTAGGGTCAGAAGGACATGGGTTCAAATCCTTCCTCAGACTTTTCCCAGCTATGGCATAAACAAGTCATTTAGAATGATCGTGCCTTAGTTTTCTCCATTGCAAAATGAAGCAATTGGGCTGAATGGCCTGTGAGGATCTTTCCGTCTCTGATGTCATTATCCTGTGACCTTGGTACCCTCTGCCTACCCTCTCCTCCCCAATAGTACCTCCCTTTTTATAGACTTATCCCTCCCTACTCATCCAATTAGAATCTATTGTTCTGCGTGTCATCTTCTCAGTGGGCATTACAACATGTATGAATTGAGTATGAATTGACCCTCCCAATGACTGTATTGAACACTAAGAATTTCATGTACACTGACAGCTCGAAGTGGGAGCTGAGTGGTAGCCCCCTCCTTTTTTTTTTTTTTGGAGGAGGGAAGGCAAGACAATTAGGGTTAAGTGACTTGCCAAGGTCACATAGCTAGTAAGTGTGTCAAGTGTCTAAGGCTGGATTTGAACTCAGGTTCTCCTGATTTCAGGGCCGGTTCTCTATTCACTGTGCCAGCTAGCTGCCCAGGTAGCCCCCTTCTTAAACCTGAGGTGGGCCCAAGCACATGCAAGGAAGAGGAAAAATGAAGAGAGCCTTTTTTCTCCTTAGAAAGGATTTTGACAAGCTATCACTCTGATATTCTCATCATTTATCAGCATACCCTGCCTAAAACTGTTCACTGATTCCATGAAAATCCAATGTTAAGTGAAATGACATTATAGGGAACTATTAGGTCTAGAACTAATTTTAAAAATGTTATAAATAGTTGAATGACCAGATGATCTTTTGGTGGAGTTTCACAACTTTACAGTTATAATGAATGTAATTACCATGTCCCTTGGACTTGAAACCTAGGAGTCATCCTGGATTTCTTACTATCTCTCACTTCCAAATTTAATCTGTTGCCAAAGTCTATAGATATTACTTTTGCAATGCCTCTCCAATATTCCACTGCTCTTGTCTGACACTGCCACCACTCCCACTTTCCTTTCTTACTCTTCCTTCCTTCCTTCTTTCCTTCCACCCATTCTTGCTCATAGTCATCCTCTCTAAACCCATCAACTGTCAGGAAGGAAGGAAGGAAGGAAGGAAGGAAGGAAGGAAGGAAGGAAGGAAGGAAGGAAGGAAGGAAGGAAGG
>NW_027185764.1:4776344-4783793 GCF_028583685.1 Petaurus breviceps papuanus
AGGAAGGAAGGAAGGAAGGAAGGAAGGAAGGAAGGAAGGAAGGAAGGGAGGGAGGGAGAGGGGGAAAGGAAAGGAAAGGAAAGGAAAGGAAAGGAAAGGAAAGGAAAGGAAAGGAAAGGAAAGGAAAGGAAGGGAGGAAGAAAAGGAAAGGAGGAAGGAAAGAAGGAAGGAAGGAAAGAAGGAAGGAGGGAGAAAGGGAGAGAAGAAGGAAAAACCATTTATTCAGCACATATTAGTTGTCAGACACTGTACTAAGTGGATACAAAAACAAGGAAGATAGTCCCTACCCTCAATGAGTTTACATTGTAATGGAGAAAGACCAGACTGGAAGGGGAGCTGGAGGTGAAAAGAGATAAGGGGAATGAATGAGTGGTATGGCTTGGCGGTGTCTGAGAAGCGTGCAGTGTGCCAAAGACTGGGCTAGCCAATGTGAAAGTTTCCCATTCAGAGCCCAGGATTGCAGGTCTGGGAGTCTGAATTGCTTATCTCAACTGCGCATGAAATCCTACAGCATGACTTTACTGGGAGCGAATTCCTCATCGCCCTTAACTAGTCAATCTAGAAGCAGTTCTGACATTGTAGCAAGGTTCCTATATTGTCATCCTTGCATCCTCCCCAGTCTTTCCCACAGGGCTTTGCGCACAACAGGAACTTAATAATAAATAATGATTTCATTTACTGTACTGGGGCACCGATGTTCATCATGATGTTCTTTTTTTTTTTTTTTGGAGGCAATCAACGTTAAGTGACTTGCCCAGGGTCACACAGTTAGTAAGTGTCTGAAGTGAGAGTTGAACTCAGGTCCTGGGGGCAGTTCTCTATTCACTGCACCACCTAGCTGTCCCTTTTGTAAATCATGACTACAGCACCCACTTAGATATCTCATTTCTACCTCAAACTTACTATATTCAAAATGCCTTCCCCTTAGATTGACTTCTACTTTTGAATTTTTTTCTGTTCATGGCATCATCTTTCCAGACATCAGGCTCAAAACACTGAAGTCAGAAAATCAAGGAATGTCAGAGGTGGATTCATCCTTGACTCCTCCTTCTCCCTAGTGTCTCCCATTCATCCAGTCACCCAATCTTACTGACTCCATCTTCACGTTTCTTGCATTCATACAATTTGTGCATCACGTGCACCTGTGCATCCACCATGCTAGACAAGAGGCCCTTGTTATTCTCCTCTCACTTCCTTACCTGTCTCATACAGGTAACACCAACATTTTGTGAGATAGGACTAATGACCAGAGTATAACAGAGTTCATGCTTTGTTTAAAAAGAACAGATTTGACAGATGAAGGAGAGTAGCATTTTTTTTTGGTCAAGTAAATAAATACCATGAAAAAATCTAAGAGTCTGAATACAGAGCATGATGGAAAGAAAGTACATGGGTGAGGATAAAACAAAAGAGAAACAACTGACAACATGTTAGGAAGGTACCTCAAACCAGAGTGTTAGCATGTTGTAGAAAGCTAGACTTGAACTCAGAAAGATCTGGACTCAAATTTCTCCTCTGCCTCATACTGGCAGAATGACTTTGGGCAACTCAACCTCTTAGTGCTCTAGGCTAAGGATTAAGAATCTGAGTTACAGAGAAGTTGCAAGACTAGAAAGATAGCAGAAAGAAGGAATGAGGAAGGAAACAAGCATTTATGAAATGCTTACTATTTGTAAGGCAATGAAGATAAAGATCCACCCCCCCCCCAAAAAAAAAACTCAGTCCCTATCCTCAGGAATTTACATTATAATGGAGCAAGACAATACATAGAAAGGAGATGGAAAATAGGATGGGAGTGGGAATTAAATGTGATGGTTTTGAAATCCAGAAAAAATCAGGATCAGTGCAAGAAGGGAAATCAAGGCAGGCAGGCTTGGGGTTGCTTTACAAAATGGAGGGTCAAGGAGAAACTCACCACTAGGAGAAAGGAGAAGGGCTTTGTAGAAGAATATTATGTGATGTACTCATGGAGTACCAAGGAGAAGGGAGGGGGTGCTGCTTTGTCCCAGGCTAAAGAGACCCCAGGCATTGAGGGAAGTTCAAGGGTGGGTGAGCAATAGAGGGGGCATGGTTTTAAAGTCCAGATAAAATCAGAAACAGTACCAGGATGGGAAGTTGCTCATCTAGAAGTACCCTGATCTTATACCTATGAAATCACAGGTCCCTACCCCTATTCTACATACCATCTGGTCAGATGGAGGATATGTATGACAACGTTTTTTATATAGATCATAAAACTAGACAGCCAACAGGGTATCTTTCTTTTTTTTTTTTTTGGAGGGGGGAAGCAATTGGGGTTAAGTGACTTGCCCAAGGTCATACAGCTAGTAAGTGTGTCAAGTGTTCAAGGCCAGATTTGAACTTAGGTCCTCCTGACTCTAGGACCCATGCTGCATTCACTGTGTTACCTAGCTGCCCCTCAACAGAGTGTTATTATGAAGAGGTATTTAAGCTGTTCAACAAATATCTAGTGTAAGTGTCCTTGGCCAAAAGCAGAGCATCTGATAATTTATTAGCCGGGCTTGCTGATAATTTCATCTTTTGTTAAGTAAGGATTAAAGTTAAGTGGGAGTTGCAATTCTGGATATATTCTGATAAGTAAATGAATGAATGAGAAAGCATTTGCTAAAATGTTTAATATGTGCAGAGAATTATGCTAAATGTTGATAAAAATTCAAAAGTGAAACAACACTTGTCCTCAAGGAGCTTACACTCTAATAAAGGGAGACAAAACAAATAGGGTAGTGGGCAAGAAGAGAGATTTTCATTTGGAGAGTTAACAATGGGAGTGAATAAAGCCATAGGAAAGCTATTTGCCCCACCCTTTCTGCTAACAACTGCAAAGAAGCAGAAAGACTTGAGGGTTGGGATAGAGTGGATAAAGGGTACAGTAGCAAGGTAGATGGCGAGAAGGTGACCAGTGTTGGGATATGGCTGGATTTAATAGTCAGGAAGACCCCAGTTTAAATGCTGCCTTAGACATTTATAGTGTGGTCCTGGCAAGTCATTTAACTGCTCTGAGCCTGAAGTTCCTCATCTGTAAAGTGAGGAAATTGGACTTGATGGTCTCTATGGACCCCTTCATTGATAAACTTATCCTATGAATGTGAAGTTTGACTGGGGTCAACTAGATGGAGTGAGTCTGGGCCATGAACTCATCAATCAGAAGGTCAGAGATCCCAAGATGTAATTCTAAGAATTGAATGGGTTAAATACCCCAAGGCATGGTCTCTTAAGTTCTAGTGGTCCAGAAGATGTGGCAACAGGGACTATGGAAAGGAGATGGCCAGGATGAAAGAGGCAGGACACTGATTGTGGTCTTGGTTGCCTCAGGGGGAGTAGAAGGCATTCAGGAAAAGATTGAATGATCACTAGGCAGTATTTCTTGCAGAGGAATTATGCTTAAGACAGTAATTGAACTAGAAAACTTTAAAGCTCTTCTCCACTTTAAGGGTTGTGTACCTAGACCAGGTGTCCTTGGACTCTTTGGTAGTCTGGTAAAGACTATAGGACTCTTGCCTACATTCATAATGAAAGGAAATAGCTTAATTTCAGTTCTAGATCAATAAAAATAAAGATGAATTTGGCCTCATAAATAGGCCTATTGTTTTTTTCCTCATTCAAGTTCTCAGACGCTTTGAAATCTATCCATGGCTCCCAGGTTAAGAATCCCTGATAGCACAATTGCCACCAAATCCTAGCTCTTTGGGAAGGAAGGGTTTTTTTTTGCCTTTCTTTGTACCCACAGGACTTGGCAGAATTCCTGGCACACAGACACTTACATGCTTCTTGACTTGACTTTCTGATTATATTCTCTACCTACTCTCATTCACTCAAAACTAACCTTCTAGACTAATTTCCCTGTAGTACTTCTCAGTGAACAACATTTCTCAACTCAAAATCTTCCAATGGTTCCCCACAACCTCCTAAATCAAGTCCAAATTCCTCTACCAGTCATTCAAGGCTATACACCAAAATGATGTCTTTCCAGACTTGTTTTCTCCCTACAATCCATGACTCCCAATTCTCCAAACATTCCCTGTGTTCCAGAATTTGTACTTTTGTTCATGCTGTTCCCTTAACAGGCTGCATTCCCATCTCCTTTTTCAAAACCCTGCCTATTCTTCAGGTACCATGTTAAATATTACCCTATTTCATTTTTCCCCCTAGTTTTCACCTCCCCCCCACCAACTGGATGTAGGATCATAGGATATAGCACAGGAAGGGACTTTAGGGAAAACCTTGTCCAACCACCTTATTTTAGATCAGGAAACTGAAGTTCCAAACAGAATCACCTTTGAACCCATGTTCTCATGAAATTCAGAGCTCCTTCCACCTTACAACCTCTCTGAAGCCCCCTAGAAATGTGGTTTTATGTTCCTTATGCCTCTTAGTGGATAATCTGCCTTGTATTTTATTTCTCTGCTTGTCCATTCTCTTCTTGAAAGCAGGTTTTGTGTTTCATCTGTCTTTGCTAAGACCCTTTCCTAGGTCTTAGCATGTTGCTGGGTACAGAGTAGGGGCTTAATAAATATTTTTGAATTCACTTGGATTGAATTCATAGGTCAATTTGCACACTATGTATTCATAAGGCTGTTCACTTGCAATGTATGTGTACTTCAATGAATCTGTGATGTCGTTGATATGATTCCAATGTTATAGCTGGAGATAGATGCCTATCCTGTGCAATTCTTATCCATGAAGAAGCATAAAAGATGGCACCAGAAAGAAACACAACTGGAAAAACAGGCCAGTGGCATAGAGAGACTGAGGGATAACCGGTGGAAAGCCCTCCTATTTTGTTTGCAAACCCAGACAATTTTAAGAGCTCTGGAAGTAGGGCCTCTAGCATGTTGGGTGGGGTCTTTGTGAAGTATTTCTAGTAGGACGAGGAAGGTAATCTCACAGGATTACATTTATGCTCACAGTACATATATATTCTATGTCTGTATATATAGAAGGATGCACGTGTGGCATTGTGGATTGAGTGTAGAATTTGAATTGAGTGTAGATTCATAGAGATCTGAGTTCAAATGCTGCCTCTGACCCTTACTAACTGTATAACCCTGAGCAAATCATTTAAGCTCTCTGAACCTCAGTTTTCACATCTGTAAACTGGGAATGATAATAACACCTAATTCACAGGGTTGTTGTGAGCATGAAATTAGATAATGTAGGCAAAGTGCTTTGCAAACCTTAAAGAACTCTATAAACGGCATCTATTCTTATATGAAGGGGAAAATGAGTTCGCATGAATGTACTTGGATGAGACAGTTTCACAAGCCAAATAGGGTGGGAGAGTTTTATATAAAGGGCTTTGGATGCCTGAATCAGAGAAGCCTTTGGGGGTACCGTCTGTTCATGTGGGAAGAACTGTGTGCAGGCAATGTCTGGAACATGTCAATACAGGTGCCAACCTTGAGCTTCCATAACTTAGACTGACCAGTTCAGGGAAAACAAATATTCTTCTTTAGATGGTGATGCCATAAGATTTTGTCTGGAGGGAGGGAAAGAAGCTCTGAGGTGTTCTAGTTTCTGGCTGGCGGAGAGGGAAACCTCTCCCTCTGCATAGCATAGACAGATTTTCTTCTAGCAAATGCGGTAAGTGTTGAGCAGAATGAGAGGAGGCTTAGGTAGAATGTGGAACTCACACCCATTAGGGGTTTTAAATGCTTGCCTGATAAAAACCGACTTGTAATTCCGTGTCTGAAGGAGATAGTGAATCCACAGACCCCCCGGAACAATGCAGATGCCACAGGAAACACTTTGGTATGGCATCTGCTGCTGCCATTTGAGTGTGCCAGGGCCGCTTCTCCTCATTGCTAACACACACACACGCACACACACACGCTCCCCCTTCCCCGTAGCTTGATGGATTTGCCCAAACCCCGTCTCCTGATACTTCTACCCGATAACCTGCTCAGCCTCTGATAGCCCACAAGCGACGTGCAAGCGCCGGTTACTAGCAGTAATCGTCAGCCACGTCTCTAATGAAGAAACCCCAGCCGCATCCTCGGTGGGGCTGAGCTGAGCTGAGCGCGGAGAGCGGAGGAGGCGCTAGGGCTCAGCCACCTCCTCCACGCGGGGAGCCAGCCAGCCGAGCGCTCCCGAACCAGCCTTCTTGCGAGGCGGGCTCTCCCGCGGGGAGGCCTCGAGCTTCCTTCAGCTTCTTCGGCTTCGGGGGAATGCGGCACTCACTTCTCCCCCTAGGTTGGGAGGAGAAGCCTCCGAGGGAGCAGAAGCAGAGGCAGAGGAAGCGCGGGAGCCTCCCCCACCCCCAGGACACACACCCTGTCTCTGGGGGCAGGATTTTCTGACCAGATTTTCCTGTGCCTAAATTTCGGGGGTGATTTTAATTCTCTTCCTTCCCGCCCTCCCCCCACCCTGTGCCCATCGCTCCTTCCTCGGGCCTGGGGCTCCATCATGCAGCCTTAGGGCTGCTGGAGCTGAAGGGAGAGAAGGTTGAATTCAGGGAAGGGGACTGACTGCTGGCGCCTGTGGCGGGTCCGGCTTGGGTGGCTGCGGCTGCCTGGTGAAGGTAGCAACAACTGCAGCAGCAGCAGCAGCAGCAGCAGCAGCAGCAGCAGCAGCAGCAGCAGCAGCAGCAGCAGTAGCAGCAGCAACCGCGCTAACACACCACAGCCTCAGCGCCTGAGAAAGGGCGCCCGAAGGGGCCGGTCCTCCGTAGCTCTGTTCCGTCCCTCATTCCTCGGAATGATTGATCTGTTGCTGTTGCTGTTGTGAGTGGTGGCGGCGGCAGAGAGGGTGACAGCAGCTGGCACAGCTGGGAGGCGGCAGGCGCCATTGCCAGGACGACTGTCGGGGGTGCCACGGACTGGCGGGAGGGGGAAGGAAGCCCTTTACGCGTCCGACGGAGAACTCGGTTGGAAGGGGAGGCGGAGGCTCAGCTAGCGCAGGTGCTGCCGCCTGCCCCACGCTGGGCCCCGGGCCATGCGGCCGGAGTGAGAAGGTGCTTGTGGCCCCGGCGCCCCCAGCAGCCTAGTAGCCTGGGCAGGTTGGACTGGAGTCTCTCCAGCGTCGGCGGCATGGCTTCTAGCCGGGGTTCGGGCCGGAGCAGGCTCAGCCCCTTCGCCACTGCGGCCAGCCAGGCTGCGCCGGGACTGCGACTCGCCCCTATGTTGCCCTTGCTGCTCCTCCTGCTGCCAGCTTCGGGAGGGTCGAGGGCCTTTCCCCGGGGGGCTGCGGGGCCGCCGCTTAACAGTCCACCCCTGTCCATCATGGGTCTGATGCCACTCACGGACAACGTGGCAAAGGGCAGCATCGGTCGAGGGGTGCTGCCTGCCGTGGAGCTGGCGATCCAGCAGATCCGCAACGAGTCCCTCTTGTACCCCTACTTTTTGGACCTTCGGCTCTACGACACCGAGGTGAGTGCAACCGCTCTACTCCCTTCCCCCCCCCCCCCCCCCCCCCCCCCCCCCCCCCCCCCCC